>NW_024425452.1:37619-90482 GCF_017311325.1 Ursus maritimus | reverse complement strand
AAACTATACGTTACCTTGGAATTAACTTAACCAGAGACGTAAAGCATCTATATTATAGAAACTATGAATCACTCTTGCAAGACATTGAGGAAGACACAGAAAGATGGAAAAATATTCCATGCTTATGGATCAGAAGAATTAACATACTTAAAATGTCTATGCTACCCAGAGCAATCTACACTTTCAATGCTATCTATCAAAATACCGAGGACATTTTTCAAAGAACTGAAACAAATAGTCCTTAAATTTGTATGGAACCAGAAAAGGCCCCGAATCGCCAAGGAACTGTTGAAAAGGAAAAACAAAGCTGGGGGCATCACAATGCCAGATTTCGAGCTGTACTACAAAGCTGTGATCACAAAGACAGTATGGTACTGGCACAAAAACAGACACATAGACCAATGGAACAGAATAGACAACCCAGAAATGGACCCTCCTTGGGCTCCTTGGGCAACAAATCTTTGATAAAGCAGGAAAAAACATCCGGTGGAAGAAAGACAGTCTCTTCAATAAATGGTGCTGGGAAAATTGGACAGCTACATGCAAAAGAATAAAACGTGACCACTCTCTCACACCATACACAAAGATAAACTCCAAATGGATGAAAGACCTCAATGTGGGACAGGAATCCATCAAAATTAGAGGAGAACATAGGCAGCAACCTCTACGACATCGGCCAAAGCAACCTTTTTCATGACACATCTCCAAAGACAAGACAAACAAAAGATAAAATGAACTTATGGGACTTCATCAAGATAAAAAGCTTCTGCACAGCCAAGGAAACAGTCAGAAAAACTAAGAGGCAGCCCACGGAATGGGAGAAGATATTTGCAAATGACGCTACAGATAAAAGACTGGTATCCAAGATCTACAAAGAACTTCTCAAACTCAATACGCGAGAAACAAGTAAACAAATCATAAAATGGGCAGAAGATATGAACAGACACTTTTCCAATGATGACATACAAATGGCTAACAGACACATGAAAAAACGTTCAAAATCATTAGCCATCAGGGAAATTCAAATCAAAACCACACAGAGATACCACCTTACGCCAGTTAGAATGGCAAAAATTAAGAAACATCGATTGTTGGAGCAGATGTGGAGAAAGGGGATCCCTTCTACATTGTTGGTGGGAATGCAAGTTCGTTCATCCACTCTGGAAAACAGTGTGGAGGTCCCTTAAAAAGTTAAAAATTGAGCTACCCTATGACCCAGCCATTGCAATACTGGGTATTTACCCCAAAGATACAGACGTAGTGAAGAGAAGGGCCATATGCACCCCAATGTTCATAGCAGCATTGTCCACAATAGCTAAATCGAGGAAGGAACCGAGATGCCCTTCAACAGATGACTGGACTAAGAAGTTGTGGTCCATATATACAATGGAATATTACTCAGCTATAAAAAAGAATGAGTTCTCAACATTTGCTGCAACATGGATGGCACTGGAGGAGATAATGCTAAATGAAATAAGTCAAGCAGAGAAAGACAACTATCATATGATTTCTCTCATCTATGGAACATAAGAACTAGGAAGATCAGTAGGGGAAGAAAGGGATAAAGAAAGGGGGGGTAATCAGAAAGGGGAATGAAGCATGAGAGACTATGGACCCTGAGAAACAAACTGAGGGCTTCAGAGGGGAGGGGTTGGGGGAATGTGATAGACCGGTGATGGGTAGTAAGGAGGGCACGTATTGCATGGTGCACTGGGTATTATAAGCAACTAATGAATCATGGAACTTTACATCAAAACCCAGGGATGTACTGTATGGTGACTAACATAATATAATAAAAAAAAACATTTAAAAAATTACAAAAGTCTCAAATACACAAGCTAACCTTACACCTAAAGAAGCTGGAGAAAGAACAGCAAATAAAGCTTAAATCCAGCAGGAGAAAAGAAATAATAAAGATTAGAGTGGAAATCAATGAAATAGAACCCAGAACAGTAGAACAGATAAACAAAACCAGAAACTGCTTCTTTGAAAGAATTAATAAGATTGATAGCCAGACTTATCCAAAAGAAAAGAGAAAGAACACAAATTAATAAAATCATGAATGAAAGAGGAGAGATCAAATTAATACCAAGGAAATAAAGTCAATTCTAAGAACATATTATGAGCAACTATATGCCAATAAATTAGGCAATTTTGAAGAAATGGATGCATTCCTGGACACTTATAAAGTACCAAAACTGAAGCAGGAAGAAACAGAAGATCTGAACAGACCCATAACTTGCAAGGAAATTGAAACAGTAATCAAAAGCCTCCCAAAAAAACAAGAGTCCAGGGCCAGATGGCTTCCCAGGGGAATTCTACCAAACATTTACTGAAGCTCTTTCAAGAAATAGAAGTGGAAGATTTCCAAACTCTTTCTATGAGGCCAGCATTACCCTGATCCCAAAACCAGACAAAGACCCCATCAAAAAGGAGAATTACAGACCAATATCTCTGATGGACATGATGCAAAATACTCACCAAAATACTAGCCAATAGGATCCAACAGTGCATTAAAAGGATTATTCACCATGACCAACTGGGATTTATTCCTGGACAGCAAAAGTGGTTCAACATTTGCAAATCAATCAACATGATACATCACATTAATAAAAGAAAGGAGAAGAATCACATGATCCGGGGCACCTGGGTGGCACAGCGGTTGAGCGTCTGCCTTCAGCTCAGGGCATGATCTCGGCGTTGTGGGATCGAGCCCCACATCAGGCTCCTCTGCTATGAGCCTGCTTCTTCCTCTCCCACTCCCCCTACTTGTGTTCCCTCTCTCACTGGCTGTCTCTATCTCTGTCAAATAAATAAATAAAATCTTAAAAAAAAAAAGAATCATATGATCCTCTTAATTGATGCAGAAGAAGCATTTGACAAAACACAGCATCCTTTCCTGATTAAAACTATACACAACAGGATAGCGGGAACATACCTCAATATCATAAAAGCCATCTATGAAAATCCCACAGTGAATATCATTCCCAATGGGAAAAAAACTGAGAGCTTTACCCCTAAGGTCAGGAACACAACAGGGATGCCCATTCCCATGACTTTTGTTCAACACACTAGAAGTCCTAGCCTCAGCAATCAGATGACAAAAAGAAATAAAAGACATTCAAATTGGCAAATTCTCACTCTTCACAGATGACATGATACTTTATGTGGAAAACCCAAAAGACTCCACCCCAAAGTTGCTAGAACTCATACAGGGAATTCAACAGTGTGGCAGGATATAAAATCAATGCATAGAAATCAGTTGCATTTTTATACACTAAGAATGAGACTGAAGAAAGAGAAATTAAGGAATCGATCCTATTTACAACTGCACTAAAAACCATCAGATACCTAGGAATAAACCTAACCAAGGAGGTAAAGGATCTTTACTCTAAAAACTACAGAACACTTACGAAAGAAATTGAGGAAGACAAAAGGGATGGAAAAACATTCCATGCTCATGGATCCGAAGAATAAATATTGCCAAAATGTCTGTGCTACCCAGAGCAATCTACACATTCAATGCAATCCCTATCAAAATACTATCAGGACATTTTTCACAGAGCTAGAACAAATGATCCTAAGATTTGTATGGAACCAGAAAAGACCTCAGATAGCCAAAAGAATGTTGAAAAAGAAAGTTAATGCTGGTGGCATTGCAATGCCTGACTTCAAGCTATATTACAAAACTGTGATCGTTAAGACAGCATGGTATGGGCACAAAAACAGACACATAGATCAATGGAACAGAATAGAGAACCCAGAATAGAGAACTCAACTTTATGGTCAACTAATCTTCCACAAAGAAGAAAAGAATATCCAATGGAAAAAGAACAGTCTCTTCAATAAATGGTGCTGGGTTAATTGGACAGTCACGTATAGAAGAATGAGACTGGACCATTCTCTTACACCATACACAAAGATAAACTGAAATGGATGAAAGACCTCAATGTGAGACAGGAATCCAACAAAATCCTAGAGGAGAACAGAGGCAGCAACCTCCTCAACCTTGGCTACAGCAACTTCTTGCTAGACAATTCTCCAAAGACAAAGGAAACAAAAGCAATAATGAACTATTGGGACTTCATCAAGATAAAAAGCTTCTGCACAGCATAGGAAAAAGCTTCTGCACAGTCAACAAAACTAAAAGGTGACCTACAGAACAGGAGAAGATATATGACATATCAGATAAAGGGCTAGTATCCAAGATCTATAAAGAACTTCTCCAACTCAACACCCATAAAACAGAGAATCCAGTCAAGAAATGGGCAGAGGACATGAACAGATATTTTGCCAAAGAAGACATACAAATGACCAATAGACACATGAAAAAATGTTCTACATCACTTGTCATCAGGGAAATACAAATCAAAACCACAATGAGATACCACCTTACACCAGTCAGAATGGCTAAAATTAACAAGACAGGAAAAAACAAAAGTTGGAGAGGATGCGGAGAAAGGGGAGCCCTCTTACACTGTTGGTGGGAATGCAAGCTAGTACAACCACTTTGGAAAACAATATGGAGGTTCTAAAAATAGAGCTGTAAAAAATAGCTCTAAAATAGAGCTACCCTACAACAAAGCAATTACACTACTAGGTATTTACCCCAACGATACAAATGTAGTAAAACAAAGGGGTACCTGTACCCCAATGTTCATAGCAGCAATGTTCACAATAGCCAAACTGTGGAAGGAGCTGAGATGTCCTTCAACAGATTAATGGATAAAGAAGATGTGGTACATATATACAATTGAATATTACTCAGCCTTTAGAAAGCATAAATACTTACCATTTACACTGATGTGGATGGAGCTGGAGGGTATTATGCTAAGGGAAATAAGTCAATCAGAGAAAGACAATTATCACATGGTTTCATTCACATGTGGAACATAAGAAACAGTGCAGAGGACCACAAGGGAAGGGAGGGAACACTGGATGGGAAGAAATCAGAGAGGGAGACAAACCATGAGAGACTCTTAACAATGAGAAAAAAATTTGAGGGTTGCCAAAGGGGAGGGGGTGGGGAATGGGGTAAGTGGGTGATGGGTATTAAGGAGGACATGTGATGTGATGAACACTGGGTGTTATATGCAACTGATGAACTGTTGAACTCTACATCTGAAACTAATGTACTATGTGTTGGCTAATTGAATTTAAATGAAAAAAAGAAAAAAAATTAATCTTTAACCTTGTGGTCTCTCACAATGCATGCTTAATTTCTTCATGGTGCTTGCTTTATGGGATTAAGGCTAGATAATGCCAAAGTTGAAATCTACCTGCCTCTTCTAGAGTCTCTGTACTTTTCCTCTTTGCTACTTATGTGCTCTTGGCTCACCACCGCTTCCTGTAATGGTCTCCCCACTTGGAGATTTCGTTCTGCCCATGCCTGGCCAGGTAGGGGCCAAGGGTTCCAGTTCTCTCCACCGGGTACAATTTCTTTCTGAGCACTGCTCTTGACTGTGGTCTGTGAAAGAGGCCTACATTTGAGTTCTTCTGACTTTAAATATGATCTTTTTTTTTCTCCTTAGTCCCTTTAAAAAAATCCCATCTTTGTTTTTAAAGACAATTAACAAGTTGATCTGATTTCTGGAGGGATGGAGAAATGCACCCCCACGATATACCTGCTAAGTTTGCTTTTCCTTTCTGAATATTTTAAATTATTTCTTTTAAAAAATGTGTCTTACATGTTGGGCTTTCTCTGCTTCTTCTGGCAATTCATACATTCACAGAAAAATTTTCCTGATCTGTTTTCAAGCTTTATAAGTTTCTCTTATTTATCCTTTTAACAAAAGTGTATGGCTCCATAGTACTGTAGTACTGGTTTCTCATGGGGACCCCACCCCCACAAAAGAGACTCATGGGAGTCTGATCTGGCACACTGTGCACTTCCAAATCTGGCTGCTGGAGGATGTAGTCGAAGGCGGAAGGGAGAGGAAGCCACGCATGGGGGACTTGAGGGAGCGGTACATGTGGGCCATGGGGAATTCCTCAAACTGATGTCACAAAGACCCTGGAGAAGGGACTCTGAGGAGCCCAGTTAATGGGGGGGGAGGGGTTGCTGCAACACCAGGCTCAGACTACATCTGAGTTTAAAGACATGTGTGTCGCATGTTGGAAACTGGTCTTTCACGTGTTGAAACCAAATAATAAACAGGCTGGGGAAGTTGGATCTTTATCTAAAGACAAGAGCAGGAAAGGAATAGGAAGTCCATACAAAAACAAAGCTGCCAAGGGCCACAGAACTTGCCTTCCCTGCTCCTGCAGTGCTGACCCCAGGCTGCCTGTGAACCACAGTGCCCAAACCCATGTGCCGGAGCGATGACGTCAGGTGACTAAAGTCTGACCAGAGCTTGCTGGAGTCAATTCGTGTTTGTGTTGTGTCCCTGAATCTTATACTTTTATCAGGGGTTCCTTCTTTACCTGGAAATAATTTTCTTCTGCCTGTCCTATCTATGGATCAGCTGGGGTTGCATGTTGGTGTCCCAGGAGGCAGGTTTGGAAGGAAGACATTGAGCTCTGATGCTAGCCAAGGACAGACTGGCTGACCCCTGGGAGCTCTATCTCAGAGTTATTTCCTCATCCCCCCTCCATTCATCAGGCAGTGGGTATGGGCTGCACTGTGGGGAGCCTGACCTTGGGCAAGTGGCTCTCTGCAGCTGCAGCGATCCTGAAGGGAAGGGTCTGTCAGCTGTGGGCTGTGGGCCACCTGCTGCCGGCACCATTGGCTGGGCAACACTGAAGGGGGATGTGGGCAGCACTTCCCAGTGCCCACCGCAGGCCCTGCACCAGGGCCTGAAATCACCAGGTTGAAAAGCCTCTGCGTGCAAAAAGCTCAGACTTCATAGTGTGACAGGGAGACAGGGATGAACCAACCCATTTTCATATAATATGGCAATTATTATAATTGAAGTGTGCTTAAAATGTTAGCGTGGGTTTGTATGTAAGTATGTAGAAAGGATTACTTATTATTACACGGGTTTTAAATTAACTTTTAAAACAAAATATTTTGAGGGGCACCTGGGTGGCATAGCGGTTAAGCGTCTGCCTTCGGCTCAGGGCGTGATCCCGGCGATCTGGGATCGAGCCCCACATCAGGCTCTTCTGCTATGAGCCTGCTTCTTCCTCTCCCATCCCCCTGCTTGTGTTCCCTCTCTCGCTGGCTGTCTCTATCTCTGTTGAATAAATAAATAAAATCTTAAAAAATAAAAAATAAAAAATAAAAAATAAACAAAATATTTTGAAGTCTGTTTTTCCTAAGTCTGCACTCAGCTACAACTCTTGTTCTATTTACAAACCCAGTAAAGTTTAAATAAAAATGAAATGATCCTTTTCCATGGGACTTTTGAATAATCCATCAATTCAAGATGAACACATTTAATTCTCTCTGAAAAATGTAATTTGCACACTTAGCTGTATTTACTAAATATTTTAAGCCATATTCATATATTAATATATTTTGTTTTCTCATTAAGGCCTTTAAATGCCTAATAGGGGAAATTTACGACCCTAACAAGAAAACCTTCTGAAGTGTTTAAACAACTGTAGTAAATTGACTTAATTTATAAATACCAGGCTAACACTGACAGTTTCACTAAACTTACTCAAATAAGTTTACAGCTTTCAACCTTCAAATCATAGGCTTAAAATCAGTAATTAGTTTTAAATTGGTTTCTTTAACAAATATATTGCAAGGGAATTTTTTAAAATATGACGTACTTACCCATGAATTAAAAACTTCGAAAAAGAACCTATCATTACTTGCCTTTGATTCAAGAAAAACCCCCAAAAAACAAAAAACTTAACATTTTATGGCATTCACATGACAGTTAGAAATTTGAGCACTGACCGAAAACTTGTTGTTATTAAGGGAATATTATAACTTTTCAATGTGCTGAGACATCTGGGATTTGCTTCCCAATTACATAGGAGGTGAGGAGTTGATGTGGAAGGGGAAGGTTTGTCCTTGAGTTGGTGGTAATTGTTGAGCTAGGTGATAGGTTCATGGGGGTCCATGGACTATGCCATAAATGTTTGTGTTTGTTTGAAATTCTGCATGCTAAACAATTTAAAAATTAAATTGGAATTTCAACACCAATTTCTGAGATTCCTTAAGATATCATATTTTCAATAAAAACACATGAAATAATAAATTCACAGATTGTCCCTGTGTTTGTTTTTTTTTTTTTTTTAAGATTTTATTTATTTATTCGACAGAGATAGAGACAGCCAGCGAGAGAGGGAACACAAGCAGGGGGAGTGGGAGAGGAAGAAGCAGGCTCATAGCGGAGGAGCCTGATGTGGGGCTCGAACCCAGAACGCCGGGATCACGCCCTGAGCCGAAGGCAGATGCTTAACCGCTGTGCCACCCAGGCGCCCCTGTCCCTGTGTTATAAACCACATTCTTTGCTAATCCAAAAGCATGAATGCCATGGATGTGGTTTGTTTCACCATCTCTTCTAAAGCTACTTAAGGTTGAAAAGACATCCGGTAAGGAGTGAGGCTCACTCCTGGGAGTCAGCATTGTTTTAAAGCCCCCCAGGGGGGGCGCCTGGGTGGCGCAGTCGTTAAGCGTCTGCCTTCGGCTCAGGGCGTAATCCCAGCGTTCTGGGATTGAGCCCCACATCAGGCTCCTCTGCTAGGAGCCTGCTTCTTCCTCTCCCACTTCCCCTGCTTGTGTTCCCTCTCTCACTGGCTGTCTCTCTCTGTTAAATAAATCAATAAAATCTTAAAAAAAATAAAAAAAAAAAAATAAAGCCCCCCAGGTGATTCTACAGTGCGGCCAAGGTTGAGAACACTGTACTAACACAGTACATGAGAATCTCCTGGAGGGCTTGTTGCATGGGATGCTGGGCCCTGCCTCCAGAGGTTCTGACCGATGGGCCTAGGTAGAGACTTGAAAGTCTGCATTTCTCACCAGTTCTAGGTAATGCTGATGCTTCTGGCTCAGGGACCTCAGTTTGAGAAACACTGTTGCAAGGCAAGCAGATTTACTACCTAAAGAGAGTGGAAATTCCTAGATCAATAACTCAGGTCCATTACACTGAAAGTGTCTCATGTGAACTGAAGTCGCTTTCTATGACCAAGCATACAAATATGCTTGGTTCTTGTTATAACTGCTTTGATAATGCGGTGTGTATGGGGGGGCCTTCCTATTCATTTGAGTTTTTGCAATCCTTGTCCCCTGTGTTAAAATCACACCCTTAACTAATGATATCTTCTAAGAAGGGCCTAGGGAAAGGATAGATAACTTCCTTTACCCAACCAGCTTCCTTCACTGCCTGCCTGGATTTTCCATATTTTTAGCTCTTTTAAGACATTTTAGTGTCCTCTGCCCTAGCTGGGAAGACATCTGAACACAATACTTTAGGGTCTTGAATTTCCTCATAGTTCGTCTGATGTTGTGGTCAAAGCTCTTACATCCTATAAGTCATATGACTGGACCATCACAGTCTGCCTGGGGAATCAGGGAAGGCTTTCAGAGGAGGTGGTTTTGAGGTGAGCCTCAAGGGATAAATAGGAGTGTGGCAGGTGGACAAGGGAAGCAGGGGCAGAGGGACCAGTCTGGTGTTTTCATAATTTCTGCTGTGTCAAATGGGGGTGTGTTGAGGGTTACAGGAGGAGGGAGGAATGAGAGATGTGGCTGAACAGACAGGCAGGCAGGGACCAGGTATTGTGGAGGGGGGCCTCGTATGTCATGCAAGGGAAGAGTTAGATGTATCCTGGAGACATTGAGGGAACTAGTGAAGAATTTTGAGCAAAAGAGTGACCCTATGAGATTTGCATGTTGGAAAGATTATCCTGGCAGCTGTGTGGAGGATGGACTGGGTATCATGCCCAGAAGCAGGAGTTTACAAGTAGGGAGATTATTTGAGTAAAAGCAATGCATGGATAGCTGTCCAGGGTAATTCACAGCAGGGATTAGAAGAGAAGATGATGATAAGGGATGGGTATGCTTGCGTGATGATGTGTATGCATGTATGTGTTTGTAATTTGCCTTGTCTTGAAAGTATTTAAGGCAGCTTAGGTAAATGCATAAAACTGAAACAAAAATAAAATCTTTAATAAATGTAGAAGGAAGCAGGACAAACAGAAAGGCAAAATAGGGAAGATAAGATGAGGCCATGAAAAAGTTCACATTGGGACATTTAGGTCCTTAGGTTTGCCCAAGGTGGGTCATGAACTTGTCTTACTTTCTGGAAATCAGTCAAAAGGGAGGCTGAGTCGATTATTTGAGTCACAGAGTCCATACGTAAAAGTGCTCCAGCTTCTTGGGAGGAACACGGGGAGGACTAGTTCTGAAAATAGAGAAGTTTCTCTGGCAGAGCCTCCGAAAGAGGACAAGGCTTGATGTACCAAACCAAAGCCTCAATGTCACAGAGTGAAGGTATCTTGTTTTCTAAGAAATGGTTCCTATGGGTAAAGAGCCAAGAATTTGGACTGAAAGATGGGGATTGCTCACTGTCTTTCCTTTCAGTGAGGGGCCTGGTGGGCAGCTACCAGGCTGGGCTCTCTGACTTGCAAATACATGTCTTGTCAAGGAAGGGTGGATGCCTTTCTAGAGAGAAAACAAAACCAACAATAACAATAAATAGCAAGGAGGACGTGGAATATTGAACCGAGGACTTGGTGCCTCATAATCCAGAAGGCTGAGGGATTGGTTAGCACGTTTGACCAATGGCTTGGGTAAACGGGCTGGACAGTTATGCAAAAGGAAACAAAGCAGGAGAAGAAGTGGCTTTGAGGGTTGGCTGATACTGAGGGAAATTGTGAGTTCACGCTGGGGTCACACTAAGTATGATATGGCTGAAAACATAACCAGGTTTTTTATGTTTTAGTTTTGGTTTTCCTGGGCTATAGGTGCCTCCTACCATATCCTTTTGGTTTACTGAGGTGGTCAGTGGTAACTGTTGCCCTGGCTACCCATGGCTTCCTGCCCTAGAGTGTTTTCTTCTTGCTGGAGCTAGATAGGTTGGAAATACTATGAGTGAATGTTCCAGGAGTGACCCTCTACCAATAATAGATAGGACCTTGTGAATAAATACCAAACTTCCTGCCCCTCCAAGTGGATCATTCTTAGTTATGTTCCTCATAACTGTGGGTCCTCAACAGGATTGAATGCCAGTTGCCCACAGTGGTGACCCACTCATCACTGAGCTCCTTATTGGCTTTCCCACTCAGCATGGAGCTTCCTGGGGTCACTTTTCAATTACCCACTTGCATGCAAATCCCTATCTGAAGGCTGTTGCAACAGGTTGGCTCCTTTTTTTTTTTTTAGATTTTATTTATTTGAGAGAGAGGGAGAGAACACAAGCAAGCAGAGGGGTAGAGGGAGAGGGAGAAACAGACTCCTTGCTAAGCAGGAAGCCCGACGTGGTGTTTGATTTCAGGACTCTGAGTGGAAGGCAGATGCTTAATCGACTGAGCCACCCAGGCGCCCCAACGGGTCAGTTTTTTATGGTACCCATATATGCTAGTCCGTTCTAAGGTGGTTCCTGAGCAGCAGAGCCTGAGATGGGGATTCTTGTTCATGATTTCATTCATTTAATCATTTTTAGATTTATTTATTTATTTAGAGAGAAAACGTGTGTGCAGGGGAGGGTGGGGATGGGGACAAGGGGCAGAAGGAGAGGGAGATGGAGTGAAGCAGATGCCCAGCTTAGTGGGGAGCCCGAGGTGCAGCTTGATTCCACAATCCACGAGATCTTGACCTGAGCCAAAATCAAGAGTCAGATGCTAAACCAACTGAACCACCCAGACGCCCATTTGTTCATGATTTATTAGGGCAGTGCTCCCAGGAGAAGAGGAATTGGGGAAGAGGAAGGGCAGGGGATAAAAAGCTAAGTAAGGATGTGGTATCAGGTAGCCACTTGCATCAGCCTGATCCCACAGGGAGCTCTGGAATGCAAATTGCACTGTTGATCCCACCTTGAAACCAGGAAGCCAGCTTTTTGTGTCCTCTGTGCCAGTAGGTGTGTTGGCCCAAGGTCTGGGGAGGTGGGTAGGATATACAGCCTCCTGGAGCCAAAGACCTCCCTCTTAGTCACCTCCCACTGGAGGCTCTCCTTGGCCTTGGGCAATTCTCCTGAATGGACAAATACTTGCAGCAAACCCCAAATAGAGGGACACCACCACTGCCCTCTACAGGCCTTCTGGAGTATGACAAGCTTGGCACTTTGGTTTCTGGCCGTTCTCTTTACATTTACGCCCGTGGACTCTGCCTGGTAGTATAAGGGAGAAAGAGCTAGATAAAGTCAGATCCCTGCACTCAGGGAACTTGCTGTATAGAGAAGGAACCGGACAGGAAAAAAGTTTTCAAAGGAACAAGAAAATCACACTGCACAGAGGTGAAAGCAAACTGCTTGGGAGCTTAACCAGGAGGTGGAGAATTTCCATCTGGGGAATCACAACCTTGTAAGGCTTGATAAGGAAGCAATATTCCAGCTGGTACTTAAATGTCATTTTGAAGGACCCTCCCCATGCTAAAGATCCCTTACACTCTGTGGGGCTGGGACGGCTGTTGGAGCTTCCATTAGCAGGAATGAGTGCTACCCTTCCCCGCCACCACCACCCCGTCCCCCCCGCTCCTAATGTTGGAAAAACAGGCATTTGGTTGGGACAGTGGGGTTTTATTTGGTCTAATTTGTTTTGTTTTGTTTAAAATATTAGGTTGTTCTTATATGCTTTGTGAGATCGCTGTCAGTATTCTCTTCTTAGCCATCCTGCCCTAGGGTCTCCTCCATAGCTGGACAAGCTCATTTCTCTCTCTCTTTCTCAGTACTTAGTGGCCTCCATGCCTCCACAACACGGGCCAAGAATCCTCCCTTGGGGGTAAGGCAAGGGCTGGGTGGTCAGCCGGTTGGGACGTTGGCCTCCATTCCTCTGTGAAGAGGGGGAAACCATGAGCAGCTTCCCTCTCCTTGCCTCTGCCCTGTGTGGTCTGAAATGGTACACTCCCCAAGCAACAAAATAATAGGTTTTCCCAGTGTTCAATGCCAATTTCCTGTCTGGCCATGTGCCACCCTGAGCCAGTTCCTTAATAAGGTCCACATTTTAGATGCTACTTGTGTTTAGATGCTAGCCCCTGTTGCAAGGGCTACTGACAGTTTGGGAATATATTAAAAGACATTATTCTCATTTTTCTCGTGAGAAAACAACTGGCCCAGGGCCACACAGCTTGTAAATTTTGGCACAGGATTAAGGACAACGCTCCCCTGAGTCCAAAAGCCTGTGGTCTTTCCACTTTACCTCACTGATCAAGTGAGTGGAGGTTTGTTATGCAAATATTAAATACCCCAGCGTCCCTGGGGCTATTTCTCCTAACACCAGATTACAGGGGTCTAGGAAACCACAGAGGAGAAGGGGTGGCGCTCTTGCTAGCTCACCTGGAGTCACTCCCCAAATGGGTTTTTCTTCTCCCAGCATGGGCGCTGCTGGCTTAGAGACCGGAATACCTGAGGTGGAGGGGGGGGTGCTCCACCGGGGGACATAAATGCGACCAGGGAGAAACATGGGGCCTGCATGCTACACGCCCCCCTTCCCAGGCCCCCACAGACGTGTGCAGGGGCAAATGGGGCTCCTCTCAGTTGTTTCCGTGTTCCATCAAAACCCAGCCCAGGGCTTTGCACAGCAGGCCAGCGACAGACAGGAAGACCTCCCCACACTTCTCCCTTAGATTTCAAAGTGCATGTGTGTAGGATACTGGATTTAGTTCTCATCTCACCTACACATATTATGCAAAGCAGGTGGTATGCTTCCCTTTTTTACCAATGTAGTGGTTCTGTGATGAGCCCCCTGGGTCCCTTTCAGGAGGGAAGGATTCATTTCCCCACCCGGCAGCCTCTTGAGGATTGCCTCAGCTGAAGAGAGCTCCTTGCCTGAGATTGCACCCTCCTAGAACAGCCCACAGCCAGGGACAGACTGACATAGGGACAGACCAGTGTGGACCAAGTCCGTTCTCATATACCCCCTCCCCCTCTCATATCCCACGCTCCCCCTAGGAGCGTGGGATATAGGTATGGATCCGTGTGGTAATGAGATGTCACATGCAGGCTTCTGTGTAGCCTGTACAACAGACCTCAACTTCTTCCTCCACCCTCTCCTGTTTCCACGTTTTCCTTCCCCAGGTGCTGATCTCAATAGCACCCCCTGAGAAACTTCCTGCCCGTTAACCTCCAGCTCAGAGTGTTCCCCGGAGCGTCCACCGTACCCCTGAGGCCTGGGCAGTGAGGCAGTATCTGAGGTAACAGAAGGAGGCCCACGTGGAGCGTCAGAGGTCCTCTCTTATGTGTTCTGTTTTGCCACTAACAGGCTATGTGACCTTGGAGAAGCCTTTTGGCTCTGGGACTCCGTTTCCCTATCTGTGCCAGGAGAAGAGTTTGGACAAGTTCTTAGATCACTTGACTTAAAAGCAGTCATGTGACTGGGGCGCCTGGGTGGCACAGCGGTTAAGCGTCTGCCTTCGGCTCAGGGCGTGATCCCGGCTTTCTGGGATCAAGCCCCACATCGGGCTCCGCTGGGAGCCTGCTTCTTCCTCTCCCACTCCCCCTGCTTGTGTTCCCTCTCTCGCTGGCTGTCTCTCTCTCTGTCAAATAAATAAATAAAATCTTAAAAAATAAAAAAAAAAAGCACTCATGTGAGAACTATGATTGGAACCAACAATTTCCATGCTCCTTCCCAGATCTCCCTACCAGTCCCTGACTTTGTAGCGGAGAACTGGCCATGGTCCCTGCGACTTCTAGAGAGCTTTCCTCCTGGGCCCAAGCTGAGAGCTCAGGAAATCATTCTCCAAGATTTGCCACTACCCTCTTCTCACTTTTTGTCACAGGAGATCCTCAGCAGATTGGGAGAGCTTCATTCTTCCAGCAACTTCCACCGCTTGGCATTTCCTTCACCCAGGGGACTGTGTCAAAGCCCACCTCCTAGGGCCGGCCAGTTGCCCCCCGAGTCTGGCGTCACCCTTTGCTCTATCTGACAAGGGGAAGGTGCTAGGTGCCAGAAGAGGCAGCCGTCTCCGCTGCATCACATACAGATGCATTTAGACATGGGAGCGTGGGATATAGGTATGGATCCGTGTGGTAATGAGATGTCACATGCCAGGCGCCAGAGCTATTCCCCACGCCCCACGCCCTTCACTGCGGTGCCCTTCACCCAGCTACCAAATTGTCCCAGCCCACAGACTTTTCCAGCAGCCTGTAGAAATGGAACTGTTCCGTGTCTTGGTGTCCAGTCCCTGACCTGTGCTCCTACCACACAGGTCCCTACTTCCCTGTCACATTAAGGGCTCGTGATCCTGCTCCCCCTTCCTTCCAGGGCCAGCTGGGCACTGGCCACCGACCTTTAGCCCTTGGCTTGTTTTTTACAACTTGAGCATGACCAACAGATTAGAGAATTACACATGGTTGGCAATACCCCAAAAGCCCATATTGCAAACTGACCGTGCAAAATGATCAGTCTGCAAGCAGAACATCTGTGAGCGGCGCAGGATGACAGGCACCAGGACTTGGCAGGACTCCCTGAGAGCAGAGGCTGGCCCCTCTGTAGTCTTGTGTGGCTTCTTGCAGCCTTTGACTCTACAAGGCACAACTGAGACTTGGGGCACTGCGGATCTCTTTCTCAGCACTTCTGCTCTTGGCCTCTAGGGGGCTGCAGTTGACTCCTTTCATGAGACCTGTGTGCAGGTCGCCTCTCTCATCATCAGAGAGCAGAAGAATCTGATCAGACAAGGGCTTGCTGGGGGGAAAAGGGTGTCTCCCTTCCCAAACTGGGGTTCCTTGAGGGCAGGGCTGTGTCTCCCCTCAGACTGGGGCTCCCTGAAGCATGTCTGTGTCTCCCCTCAGACTGGGGCTCCCTGAGGACGGGGCTGTGTCTCCCCTCAGACTGGGGCTCCTTGAGGACAGGGCTGTGTCTCCCCTCAGACTGGGGCTCCCTGAGGACAGGGCTGTGTCTCCCCTCAGACTGGGGCTCCCTGAGGGCAGGGCTGTGTCTCCCCTCAGACTGGGGCTCCCTGAGGGCAGGGCTGTGTCTCCCCTCAGACTGGGGCTCCTTGAGGCCAGGCCTGTGTCTCCCCTCAGACTGGGGCTCCTTGAGGACAGGGCTGTGTCTCCCCTCAGACTGGGGCTCCTTGAGGACAGGGCTGTGTCTCCCCTCAGACTGGGGCTCCTTGAGGACAGGGCTGTGTCTCCCCTCAGACTGGGGCTCCTTGAGGACAGGGCTGTGTCTCCCCTCAGACTGGGGCTCCTTGAGGACAGGGCTGTGTCTCCCCTCAGACTGGGGCTCCTTGAGGACAGGGCTGTGTCTCCCCTCAGACTGGGGCTCCTTGAGGACAGGGCTGTGTCTCCCCTCAGACTGGGGCTCCTTGAGGACAGGGCTGTGTCTCCCCTCAGACTGGGGCTCCTTGAGGACAGGGCTGTGTCTCCCCTCAGACTGGGGCTCCTTGAGGACAGGGCTGTGTCTCCCCTCAGACTGGGGCTCCTTGAGGACAGGGCTGTGTCTCCCCTCAGACTGGGGCTCCTTGAGGACAGGGCTGTGTCTCCCCTCAGACTGGGGCTCCTTGAGGACAGGGCTGTGTCTCCCCTCAGACTGGGGCTCCTTGAGGACAGGGCTGTGTCTCCCCTCAGACTGGGGCTCCTTGAGGACAGGGCTGTGTCTCCCCTCAGACTGGGGCTCCTTGAGGACAGGGCTGTGTCTCCCCTCAGACTGGGGCTCCTTGAGGACAGGGCTGTGTCTCCCCTCAGACTGGGGCTCCTTGAGGACAGGGCTGTGTCTCCCCTCAGACTGGGGCTCCTTGAGGACAGGGCTGTGTCTCCCCTCAGACTGGGGCTCCTTGAGGACAGGGCTGTGTCTCCCCTCAGACTGGGGCTCCTTGAGGACAGGGCTGTGTCTCCCCTCAGACTGGGGCTCCTTGAGGACAGGGCTGTGTCTCCCCTCAGACTGGGGCTCCTTGAGGACAGGGCTGTGTCTCCCCTCAGACTGGGGCTCCTTGAGGACAGGGCTGTGTCTCCCCTCAGACTGGGGCTCCTTGAGGACAGGGCTGTGTCTCCCCTCAGACTGGGGCTCCTTGAGGACAGGGCTGTGTCTCCCCTCAGACTGGGGCTCCTTGAGGACAGGGCTGTGTCTCCCCTCAGACTGGGGCTCCTTGAGGACAGGGCTGTGTCTCCCCTCAGACTGGGGCTCCTTGAGGACAGGGCTGTGTCTCCCCTCAGACTGGGGCTCCTTGAGGACAGGGCTGTGTCTCCCCTCAGACTGGGGCTCCTTGAGGACAGGGCTGTGTCTCCCCTCAGACTGGGGCTCCTTGAGGACAGGGCTGTGTCTCCCCTCAGACTGGGGCTCCTTGAGGACAGGGCTGTGTCTCCCCTCAGACTGGGGCTCCTTGAGGACAGGGCTGTGTCTCCCCTCAGACTGGGGCTCCCTGAGGACAGGGCTGTGTCTCCCCTCAGACTGGGGCTCCCTGAGGACAGGGCTGTGTCTCCCCTCAGACTGGGGCTCCCTGAGGACAGGGCTGTGTCTCCCCTCAGACTGGGGCTCCCTGAGGGCAGGGCTGTGTCTCCCCCTCAGACTGAGGCTCCCTAAGGGCAGGGCAGGATGCTGGGTGTGGGGGTTTCTGTAGGGAAGCCAGACAACAGGAGGACCCCTGGGGAGGGCACAGTTTTAACTGAGGAGATAGACTCGCAGCACATACAAGCATGCCAATGTTATGAAAGGTGCGTATTAGTCCCATGTGTTGTATGACAAAGGGGCCCAAAGACATGACTGGGGAGGGGACAGTTAAGTAAACATTTTCTCCCCAGTAAAATAGCCAAGCTTCTCCACGGAGATTGAAGCTTTCTGTTTACTTAGCTGAAAACAGAGCCATTGAGTTGCCTGTTTCACACTTTCCCTCATCCCGACCCACACGCACACTTCCCCCTAATCCCAGGGAGCCCATTTCCTACCATTTTGAGAACCTGGCTCTATAACAGTTGGCCAGAAATCACTTGGCAAGCCAAAGGCCCAGGAATACCCAGAAAATGCCTGTTGTCCTTTCCAGTCATCTTCCTGCATCTCTCTGGAACTGTGAGGATTTTTTCCAAAGACATTGGGATTGTTTCCCTTTATTTCCTTAATGTGTGTCCTCTCCACAGTGGGTCATCTGTCCTTCAGCGTGGAAACTGTCTTCAGTCGGGAAGAACCCGTGGGGAACACATCCTCTGTGACCAAGCTGCAGGCGGAGATGAATGAGCCCTGGAATCCAGCTTCTCCTGCTGTGTTCAGGCTGTGGGGACTGGCTCACCTCCTAGTGCCAACCAGGTCTCACTGTCCCAGGTGAAGCCAGGCTCTCTGTCCTGCTCCCCTGGCTTCATTTCAGATTCTGCTCTCTAGGTCTTACCCTCCATTTCCGGAGACACTCCTGACACCCTGAATGGAGCACGCTCATTTCCGGTCTAACACCCCCCCCCCCCGGACGTGTCCTCACAATCTCTTCTCCTTCCCAGGCACCCACTTACTCCAGCTCTGTAGGTCATGCTCTCGTTAGCCTTGGTTTCTGGATCAAATCACTTTTCATCATTTCTTGATTTCTCTTAAAAGTTTTGTAAAAGTCAGGGTCCCTGTTGACAAACGATAAGGTCCACTGGGGAAACAGGAAAAACCCACCTGCAGGGTTAAGGTCAGTGCAGTGTCCTGGTGCTGGCGACAGCAGGATGCAGCTACCTTCCCGGGGCCCAAAGGGGATGGGATGGAGTTACTTCCAGAAAGGCAGAAAGTGGATGTAGGGAAAGGGCCGCTGACAGGATCTGCCGCAGGCCTCAGTAAGCTGGCAGGGAGGGACCCAGGAATAACGAGCGCATCTCACTTCCCACCTGTTTTCCGATCTCCCGTCCGTGCTCCTTGCTGACTGAATCCAACTGGAAGCTGGAGGGCGAGGTACTCATGGATGCAGCCCCCTACCCCCACTGCAGGTCAGCCTCTCCAGGAGCAGAGTGGGGGCACGGCAGAGATAGGTCTGGACACCTAAAAGAAGTGATGAGGGCAGGCTAATTTCTTCCAGTTCTTTCCTAGTTCTGGGATGCATTATGCTCTCTGGGGCCAGTCATTAAATGCATTCTTCTCTGTATGCTGACTGTGGCAGGAACCTCCCCCATCTGCCAAGCCCGGTGGCAGACCTCGGTGCATAGAGATAAGACTGCAGTCCTGCTCTCCTAGAGCACAGAGCTATTTTCCTCCCATCATAGGGCTCCAGCTGCACGGTTTGCTAAATGAGGAGTAGAAGGGAAAATTAACTTACGGACTCAAACCTGCTAATCGTAACCATCAAACCCAGATCAGCACTTTGCTACATGCTTTTCCGTATGTTTTTTCATTTACTCTTCCCCGTGACTTCATACTCGCCATTTCTATCATCCTGCAGACAGAGAGGACACAGCTCAAAGAGGGCACGTGATTTGCTCACAATCGCACAGCTAATAAGCAGCAGCATTTCCACAACCAAAGAGCTGCTCTCTTCTGTGCTGTCTCGGCCGCGCCATCTGCTGTCTGTGGAGGCTGCCTCACTTTCTGTGCTGTGCTATCACAATTTGGGATCAGTCTTTACCTCTCAACCCCCGGGCCGCACGAGTGGCTTGCCTGGTGTGCCCCCCTCCCCCCATGCCGAGAAACAGCACAGAGTCTGTCAGTACATGTAAACTGTATGTTTCAGCAACGAGACCTGGAATACCCCCAGGCCCTGCTGAGACCAGTCGGTGAAAACCTCGGTTAAATTTGGCCTGGGAAATTGGGACTCCTGGGTTCTTGTTGGCATAAGACTTGGCAGTGGTCACATACAGGCTAGCATGCACTGAGTGGGCAGGCCGAGGGCATGGTGGTTTCCAAAAATCGTGCGATAGTTCAGAGATCTTTCCATGCTTATCTTACAGATGGGGAAAGCAGGTTCTAAGAGTTTAAGCTTGAGGCCTGGCAGCTGGCACGTGGCAGACACAGGATTTGAACCCCTGACCTGTTTCTCAGGCCTTGGCTCTTTCCATGCTACCAGGCCTCCCCCTGGTGATAGAGGATTCTTCCATTGAGATGAAGGATTTCCAAGTGACCCATTATAATCCTTCCTTGTCTCTTACCACCCACCCCACCCACCTCATCCCACCTCACCAGATTGTTTCTCTGCCCACTGGACTCTGGTGGGCGGAGTCTTCCTGGAGAAGAAGTCACAGTAAAGAACCAAGGAGGAAACACCTGAAAAGAATTCTGTAGGAATTCCTTCAAGTATTTGCTACCCTCCCATCATCTTTCCTTTCTTTCTGCCTGATTTTCTGGTATTCTGGACAC
This sequence comes from Ursus maritimus, assembly GCF_017311325.1. Taxonomy (NCBI): domain Eukaryota; kingdom Metazoa; phylum Chordata; class Mammalia; order Carnivora; family Ursidae; genus Ursus; species Ursus maritimus. Next base: position 70,184 of record NW_024425452.1, on the reverse strand, counting down.
ACGCGACTTCTCACAGCCGGCGCCCTGGAGAGCAGGTCCCGGGACCACACACGCGGCTGGCTCTTCAAAGGCACTGCCATTCTGTCCCCTCGTGGGCGAATAAACACAAAATACTGCTGTTAAAAAACAAGTCCATTTCACATTCATTTTGCTTGAGAAAATGGGAATTGCTGAGGAGATGCATGGAGGTCAAGTTCCCCAGGAGTTTTGCACGGAGTCCCAGCTACTACCTGAACCAGCCAATTCCCGTGGTCCCGTTGATTACTTGGCAGTCACTCATTTTTCTTCCCACGCCTGGCCGGAACACCCACAAACACATGCCCACTCGTATCCACACACTATCTCTCTTTTACCTACACGCCAGAGTCCCCAGAACACAACAGCCAAATGGAGACGACTTGCTAAATCCTAGTACCTTGGCCCAACCTCTAGACACCCATTTCTAATCACATCTTCAAACCCTGAGCGAGACACAGCCATAAAAGAAGGGAAGCCATTCATTTATACTGTACAGAATTTCAATTTTTCTGAGGTTCCCACACAATCATCTTTTATGAGCTATAGTAAAACCACATGTTTATACAGTCTCTCTCCCTCAGTCCCAAACATTTTAGCAACATTATCTTATGTAACACCTGGGGTTTGAGAAACAGGGCCTGAACAGCCAGACATCACTTATGCAAACAGTTTTGAATTTTCCAGATGTATCCATCTCCCTTCGAGTTTGCAAAAAGCTTATTTGGAAGACATCGCCTCTCCCCCTGCCCACCACCCCCAATCCCTTTCCCTCCACCTGCGGGTAATATTTGCTCCTAGAAAGAATCTCTGCCTTTGCAGTAATATGGAAGTGATTTTTCTGATTTGTTTTGCAATTCCCGATGAATATTTTTATTTACATCTCTGTTACAGAGCAGCAGGGTACTGCCTAAAATTAAATCACAAAGTCACTGCTTTCCTTCCTCCTACCCGTGCTCAAAATCTGGGATCCACTGTTAACTCTTTTGTGTTCTTCACGTCCTCTGTTATTTTAGCTACCAGGCCCCTTCACTAGTTGTACAAAGTGGTTTCCTCATCCTTTTTTCATTTCCTATTGCTGCCATCCTACTCAGACTTGCAAATTCACAGTTGGGCTCTTTCACCTGGCTCCCGACAAGTTGCCTGCTTTAATATATCTGGCACATTCTAGCCTCCTAAATCTTTGGATTCTCTCCTCTGCCAAAACACTGTTCATGGCTGCCCAGTGTGTGTGTGTGTGTGTGTGTGTGTGTGTGTGTATAAGGCTTTACTGGAAAACACAGCCATGCCCATTTATTTACACACTATCTATGGCTGCTTTTGGCAGACTTCAAAGCCTCGATTATTTACCATCTGGCCTTTGACAAAGTTTGCAGACCCCTGGTGTAGGGAGTAACGCCTGTATCCCTGAGCCTGGCATGTGGGCCTCTGTATGACCTTGCCTCCATCCACCAGCCTTTCTCTCCTGGCCTCTGTGCATGTCCTCCACAGCCTCATACGGTATCTGCCTCAACTGGGCAGGCCCCTTAACCAGCCTACATCTTGCCTCTCCATTGCTATCCATGTATTCGATCTGCCTGGAGGTCTCTTCCACAAGCCCAAGCTCCTGGCAAACACCAGTTAGCCAAAGTTCAGCTCAAGGCAAACCATCCCGTGTTGCCACCTCTGCAGCACAGCCGGCCCTCCTTACTGCCCTCTCCCTAGATCCGGGGCTTCTGTTTCTGTGTCCCACTGAACTCTGACGTGTATTTCCCACAACTTCTGCTCCTTTATGTGTTTCTCCATCTTTAGACCACACGTTCCTGGAGAGCAAATATTGTGTCTTCATCATTTTTTGTACCTCAGAGCCAAGTATTACACTTGAAATATAGTATTCAACGTATGTTGACTGACTGACGGAATGAAAAACCACCACCTAACCCCCCATCTTGTTCCTTTCTTTCTTTGTCTAGCCTCATGGTCCCTAAAGCACCTCACTGATTTTGGCCCTAAGCTTATCTTGTCCTGTCCACTCCCTTCTGGGCTCTAGTCCCTCCTCCCTCAGAGGCAGCCCCTGCCTACTCTTGCCTACACTCCTGTCCTACTCACCTCTGGTCACTGTGGCAGCCAGTGACCCTCACATCCTGTCCTGCTGTGTGGCTTTAGTGGGCATCTCTTGCCTGACTGGTATGGACAGGAGCCATGGCTGAGGAGTCCTGCACCAGATTCTGGGCTCTGTCATTTTCTTAGGTGGATTCCCCTTAGGTTAATAAGTACCTCAGACTTCCTCATCAGTAAAATGCAAATAATTGGATGTAATTGTCCAGCTGCCAAGATGACCCAGATAGATGCACATTCATTCATTCATTCATTCAACAAATATTCAGTTGATCGTGCGTGATGTACTAGGCAGTGATGGGACAAAAACAAACAAGAGAATAAAACCAAAACTTACCAAAAGAAAAAAAAACCCACAACGACCCACATAAATCCCTCTGCCTTCACGGAGCTTACTTTCTTATTGAGGAGACAGACAAGACAAATACAGTACTTAGAAGGTGAGAGGTTCTAGGAGACCGACCAAGGAGGAGAGGGTAGAGATTACAATAGTCTTAGATGGTAGTTTATTTAAAAGGTCCTTGCCCCTGAATCAGAAAGGTCCTTTCTTATAACCCCTAGGAGCCCCCAAGTAATGCTTTATCACGTTAACCGTGGGGACAAGCACTTAATAAAAATACTCGTGGGATGAAAAAGGGAAAAAGGAGGGAAGGAGGAAGCAGTGCACGTCAATGTTCCTCGCCAAATCCTTTCCGGACATTTCTAATAACACCCAGGGAAGGTCATCCCTGTTCAAAGTGTTCTTTCAGGGGCATTAATCTGGCACTAGTGGTGGTGTGAGATGGATGCACGAGGGAGAAGCTGAATTTGGAGAAACCAGAAGTTTGGAACCTCATCCAAACCCCCACAGAGGGCTCGTGAGATTGCATTTTGTGGGAAAACTTGGAGACTAAACCCAAGGTCCTTCAGAGTGAAGCTGGGATTCCACTAACCCTTCCTGATGCTATATAGTTACAGGGAAAATTCTGCATATGGCAGGTGGCGGCAGCTGGTAAAGGAAGAGAGGGAAGGAAAGAGACCAAGCTTGGGTTTCTGGACATTTCTCCTATCCATGCCCTCGCTTTCTTCCCCACCCCAAGCCCTTCTCCAGAGTGTGTCATATCCTCACACCTGAGTCCATCCGTCACCCACCAGACTATCCTGTGAACTGCAGCGCCCAAAACCCAGTCTACCCTGCACCTTCATTCCCTCCAAAAGTAATTACTCCCAAGAGTGAGGTCCAGGCTCGTCAGTCCTCCAGGATGCGCAATCGGGAGAGAAAAGGCACGTATGTGCATCAGTAAGACATGACCTATGGAAGCTGCTCCATAAAGTGGAAGGAACCAGACCGAGCCAAGCTCAAATCCCAGCTGTGAGAATCTGTAGTCCCGGGACATTGGGCAAGGCTTCTCTCAATTTTCTGATATATAATATTAAAGGGTAATTTTTTGAAGTTAAGATTGTGACTCTCATAGAAACATAAAATGACTATGTGTCAAAGATGTTACTGAACTCGTTAGTTAATGAGGGAACCACTAACATAGGACAACTGGTTGAAGGAAGAAGTCAAGGAACATCTGTCTAGGGGCAATCAGGAACACTGAAATAAATTTCCAAAGATCCACAAAACTGGTCAATAACCTTTGGGTAATTAATCAGCTGCATCTCCCCCAGACACATTCATTTGCATTTCTAAGGCCAAGTTCACTTGCATTACTATCAGTTTCCTAGGATTTACACATTGTAAATAGCTCAAAGACAATGAAATGCACAGACCCCACAGAATCAGATAAGCTGGCAGATTGCACTCCAGAGAACACCCAAGAGTCATCTTTTCATTGTTTCTTCCCGCCCCCCCCCCTTTCAGTCTTTCACAGATTTTCCCAAAGGAAATAGATGGGGATGTTACTTGAGGTAATATATTTAAAACTCCCAGCTCAGTTCTTGGCACATCATGGGGCATTCCCTGTCCTGGAAATTTCCTTCCCTGTCTTTTCATCTAATAAAACCACAAAGAGAGAATTCCTCAGAGGCAAATGCTGCTAGAGAAATGTATAACAAGGGTTCCAGGATTCAGAGGTGAAACTTCTCACCTCTGGCTGAGAGTCTCTCTGATAGAAGGGGATAGGTCACCTCAGATTTTTCCCAGATAGCACTTATCCCCAGGGAAGATAGCTAGGATGCCCGGGCTGGTGCTGGATTTTCTCTCTCATTTTTATAGCACAGACACTACAGCCACTCCCGTATCACATGTTTGACTCACAACTCAGTGAGGTAGGCTATCCAGTATTATAGTCATTCTTATTTTACGGAAGAAGAAAGTGATTCAGGGATTAAATAGCTTTGCTCGAGTTCATGACCGGTAGGCAGAGCCAGGACGGAACAGAATCCTATGTTTCAGAAGATTTTGGGAAAAAGATTTACATCCAAGACCCTCCCCTCTCCTCAAGGCCTGAGTTTATTGTTTTCTCCCTGTGCAAGAAATCTGTGAATCAAACTCAGCTTTTCTTGAACAGACAGGTTTAAGCAAGTATTAAGTTTTATATTATAGATTATTAATCTACTACAGTGATTTTATCAGCCTGTGAAAATAACTGTCTGTATAATATAAGATTCTTAGCTCCCTCTCCAAACCAAACCCACAAGCATTCCATGGATACTGGTGCCCCTGGGCTCAGGGCCCCCTGAATGCACAGGGGCAGCCCCAAGGGACAGCTCCGTTGGGGAACAGTTTGCTCCTGCAGACAGAACCCATCCCAGACAAAGGACAGAGCAGGAACAGCCCCTACCTCAGCCCCTGAACTATCCCCCATGCCAGAATCTGAGTCCTTCTCCTCCAAGGGCCCCTGGCTGTGACCTTCCCTTTACCCTTTAGAGCAGAAGATCCCAGGCTCCGAACAACTCCCAGCACTAGGCTCCTAATAGATGTTTCTGCTTTACCTCTTGCTCCTCTGCAGCCCCAGCCAGTGAACAGGGACTCACATCGTGCCACTTTGTGCTCAGAAAAATCCAGTGGCTTCCTGTTGCAGCTGGAGTTTTCTGGCAGAGACTGGGCATGGCGATTTAGTGTGCAGGATGTGTATTAGGGAGTGCCTTAGGGATTGAGAACTTTAGGGAGGGAAGATTGAGTGGAGAGAGAAGTTAAGTTGCAATGCAGGTTCAACCAGTGACAGCTTCAGCCTTTCCAGGAAGGTTCTGGACGATTCTCTTCAGGAACTTGCCACATTTCCATATCATCCTCCTGCTACTTCCACCTCCTCAATCACAAGAAGAAAAGACAGATACAAGGGTCCTCCCTCTGCTGATCTCCTTTCTTCTCATTACCCCAGGCCTCTGTCACACTACAGACAGGACAATGTGGCTGTTGTCTCATTAATTCTCTGATTTCATGTCTCCGTGTCAGTTAAATGTTTCCATATTCCTATCCCACAGCTTGAGGAACAATATTAGTTCAATGTATTAAGAGGAAAGTAATTAAATATTTGTTCTAGGGTAATTGTATATAAATTGCATGACAATTGAGCTGGTGATGTAATTAGTGAATCTTAACTGGAGGCCCTTTTATAATCAATGTTTAATTTACTAACAACTGTTCTGGCTTAAGAGCAAATTAAAGGCTTGTCACTGGCTTTCCACACCCATTTTGGGCAGAGCCAGCACACTTATGGGCCGCAGTAGTGAAGACTTCTCTGCCGTTGGCTGGCTCTGTGATCTCCAGGAAATCTTGGGCCCTCTGGAGCTCAATATTATTATCTGCAAAATGGGAACATTGCAAAGACTAGTACTAACAACTAATGTGCATTAAGCATCTCCTACTACTAACCATACTACTACTAGAACAGTTGGATACTGTTGTAAGCACACTTGGGTCAGTTCATTATATGTGGGCAACTCATTAGCCCTATAATTAAGTGCTATTTTTATCACCTCCATTTTGCAGAAAAGGAAACTGAAACACAGAATAGTTTGTCTTTGTTACTGGGACAGAGAAAGAGGGATTGGGCTTTAGAGGCCATCCTGCCATCAGGTAAGGCCTACTACCTCTCATTACAATGTCTAGCTTCTCCTTTGGCTCAAAGGGCCTTGTGCACCCCAGTCCTCCCAGCACCCAAGTCCTTCCACCTCATTGTCATGATTTTTCCCTTCCAGGCAAAAGCCCTCTCTATAGTTGAACTCTTGGCTTTGATCTTCTCTGATTTGTTATCAGTGAGAAAATGAGAAAGGATTTCAATTTAAAATGGAATCAGTGAAATGGAGATACTCAGGCAAGCACTCTCAGAAGAATGGAGCTTAAGAACTTTAGAGTCTTATTTCCCATAAATGCCTGATTTATAGAAGATGGAGACTCATCTCTTGACCAATGAACATACATCAAGAATCTCTCCCCATCCCTAAGACAATGAACTAACTGCTGGATTCTTGCTGGACTTCCTCCTTCGTACTCTTTGCCCTCTCCAAGCCCTCAAAAGACTTACTTGCTTGGGGCGTCTGGGTGGCTAAGTGGGTTAAGCATCCGACTCTTGGTTTCGGCTCAGGTCATGAACTCAGGGTCGTGGGATTGAGCCCTGTGTCAGGCTTGGTGCTTAGTGGGTAATCTGCTCAAGATTCTCTCTCTTCCTCTCCCTCTGCCCTGCTTCCCTGCTCTCGCTCTTTCTCTCTCTCTAAAAAAAATAAATAAATATTTTTTTTAAAAAAGCTTACTTTCTTGTAGCTTGCTGGAGCACATGTTTCCTGAATTGCAATTCCCTTGCTATCCTGGAATAAACTCCATTTCTGGTCATTTGAGCTTGTCTCAGTTTACCCCTTTATTCAGGGTGACCCCAGTAACATCCTGCCTCACTAGCTCCCATAGCCCCCCCATATCAGTTAGGATGGGCTAGATTCTGCTATGGTAACAGCCCGAAATCTAAATGACTTACAACAGAGGTTAATTTCTCACTCATGTTCCATGTCCAGTGCAGGAATTGTAAACAAATGTTTTGCCTTATTTTCTGGACTTCGAACTGTCCATTTATGGCTCTGCTCTAGGCCTTCTTTACTCTAGAACCCAGGCTGACAGGAGCCCAATGTCATCAGACCCAAAAGGGGAAAAGAGAAACAGCAGGTCGAGAGGTGATTCTTAAAGCTTCTGCTCAGAAATGCTACAACACATGAGACTCTAGCGCACGTTTTATGGCTGGAGCAAGTCACACAGCAATCCCAGAGTTCAACAGAATGGGATTTGCATTCTTCCGCACTTCCTGCACTTTGCATCCTTGCTTTCTGCCTTGAGCTTTCTTTCTTTCCTTGCTTTCCTTGCTTTCTGCCACTGGACTCCTGAGTGCTGCTCCTGGACATAAAATCCCTTCTTATTGGAATGCTGTCTGGAAGGGCTTGGGAAATAGCCCATTGTGAATACCTGCAGTCCAGAAAATAGAGGAAAATATTTCTTTACAATTCACAGCATCTTCCTACATGATATCTCAATGTCCTTCTCCCCTGGCCTCCTTCCTTTTCTGCCTCCTTTCTGCCCCCAAATTCCTGGCTCCATTCCTCCAGGGCCTGCATAACTAAGGCTAGGAAAATGCCACCAGTTATCTCTTCATCTTGTAAGTGTTACAGTTCCCTTTAGGAGCTGACTCTGAGCTCCATTTATTTTTTTCCTCCTTGTGTCCCTCTCCCTATCTTTACTGGGAGAAATGAGAGGCAGAATGGCAGGAGACAGAGGGTTTCTGTTCCTGCCGCAGTTAGTGGCTACTAACTAATGCTGTCAGCATCACCAGGGGTAATTTCAGTCTGCTTTGCCTACCGCTTTATCCCAGCACCCAGTCTGGCACATGGCAAGTACTCAATTATTGTTTCTAGAATAAATATTTATTTACTCATCAGAATGAATGGATGGATGGAGTTCCCTCAAAAATGTTCTCCAAGGACCCTCCCAATTCTGAGTTTCCATGATTCTATAGGATTCTATAAAATTCCCACTTCCAGACTGTCTTTTGGGACTGATGGGGAAAAGACACCAAATCAAAGAGCAATAAATGTGCCAGTGATTTTATACCTAATTGACAAACTAAATGTAGATAAATCACTAGGACCAGACGGCACTTGCCCGAGAGTACTGAAGGAACTCAAGGGTGAAATTGGAGAATTGTTGGCCAAAATGTGTAAGTGCTTGTTAAAAAGGGATGTGGTGCCAGAATCCTCTAGAGGGTGGCTGTGCCACCACAGAGAACCCTGGGAACTGTTGAACAGTGAGACTGACCATGAAACCAGGCAGGTGATCCAAACTTAAAGAGTAGCATCAGTAGCCAAAGCTGTGTGCCGGTGTAGAAGGCCACTTCTACATTCCCAGCTAAATCTAGAATTATCTGTGGAGACGCATATGGATAGTGGCAAAGGGTAGCCCGTGGAGAAAATGATTCTGGCTCTCAGAATTATATGCTAACGTCTATTTAAAAAAATGAAAAACTGACTCATCCAAGAACAGCTCTCTTAGAAAAAAATCTGATTTAAGATAGGAAGCTGTATGGGACTAATAATGATTTATAATTTCAAATGTTTTCCAGCTGTTGAAAGATACTCTTGAAAAGCTGATCTTTATGACAACCTTGTGAAATTGTTGGAACATTTTTTATTAGCTGTCATTTGAGAAGTGACATAGAAAATAAATGACTTGTCCGAGTCTCACAGTCAATCAGTAGAAGGTCTTACAACCAGAATGCAGGTTTCTTAAATCCCAAGTATGTGTTTTCTTTTAGAGCTCAATACCCACAGATTATTCTTATTTATCGTGACGAAGCAGTACCATTTTTCCATTGCTTAATGCTATGTAACAAACAACCTCAGAAACTGGGTGGCATACAACAACAAACATTTCTTCCTTATGTAATAGATGGGGTCATGCTTTGTTCACATGTCTGGAGTCAGCTCGTGGTCAATTAGGCTAGGCTCAGCTGATTCAGCCCTGCTCCATGTAGTTCTCATTCTCCCTCTAGAATGAGCAGGCTTGCCTGACATGTTCTCAAAGGTTCAAGAACATATGTGGAAATACATAGGCTTCTTAGGGCCTAGGCTTGGATCTGGCACACCATCCCTTCTGCCTCATTCTCTAGGTCAAGGCACGCCACATGGCCAACCCCAGAGTCAAGGGGTGGATCAGTTATCCTGCCCATGGAGGGAGATCCCCACAGTGCTCCCTGGCAAAGGAGGAAGACTTGGGGCTATTATCACCATCAACCACGGAAGGTAATTACAGTATCATTTCTGAGTTTCTATGACTAAGCTAAGGGTAAGAGTTAAATGTTAAGCAGAGTTAAATACTCTGCAGGATTTGGGCACTGGATAGAAAAAAGATAGAGCTATTTCAAAAAATAGAAACAGAAGGAAAGCTACCAAACTCATTCTATGAGGCCAATATTACCTTGATCCCCAAACCAGGCAAAAACCCCATCAAAAAGGAGAATTATAGACCAATTTCCCTAATGAACATGGACGCCAAAATCCTCAACAAGATCCTGGCTAATAGAATCCAACAGTACATTAAAAGGATTATCCATCATGACCAAGTGGGATTCATCCCTGGGATCCAAGGGTGGTTCAACATTCATAAATCTATCAGTGTCTTAGATTTTTTTTTCACATCTTTATTTTCTATTTTTTTAATGTTTTGTTATTATGTTAGTCACCATACAGTACATCCCTGGTTTCTGATGTAAAGTTCGATGATTCATTAGTTGCGTATAACACCCAGTGCACCATGCAATACGTGCCCTCCTTACTACCCATCACCAGTCTATCCCATTCCCCCCCCCGAAGCCCTCAGTTTGTTTCTCATAGTCCTTAGATTTTATCCAGAAAGAAAAATTCAAAAATCATATGATTCTCTCAATAGATGCAGAAAAAGCATTTGACAAAATACAGCATCCTTTCCTGATTAAAACCCTTCAGAGTGTAGGAATAGAAGGTATATTCCTCAATCTCAAAAAAACCATCTATGAAAAGCCTTCAGCAAATATCATTCTCAATGGGGAAAAGCTGGAAGCCCCTCCCTTCAGATCAGGAACACGACAAGGATGCCCACTCTCGCCACTATTATTCAACATAGTACTAGAAGACCTTGCAACAGCAATCAGACAACAAAAAGTGACAAAAGGTATCCAAATTGGCAAAGAGGAAGTCAAACCGTCTCTCTTCACAGATGACATGATACTCTATATGGAAAACCCAAAAGAATCTGCTCCCAAACCATTAGAAGTTATAGAGCAATTCAGTAATGTGGTGGGATACAAAACCAATGCTCAGAAATCAGTTGCATTTCTATACACGAATAATGAGACTGAAGAAAGAGAAATTAGGGAATCCATCCCATTTACGATAGCACCAAAAACCATACGTTACCTTGGAATTAACTTAACCAGAGACGTAAAGGACCTTTATTCTAGAAACTATAAATCACTCTTGAAAGACATCGAGGAAGACACAAAGAGTTGGAAAAATATTCCATGCTTATGGATCGGAAAAATTAACATAGTTAAAATGTCCATGCTACCCAGAGCAATCTACACTTTCAATGCTATCCCGATCAAAATACCGAGGACATTTTTCAAAGAACTGGGACAAATAGTCCTTAAATTTGTATGGAACCAGAAAAGGCCCCGAATCACCAAGGAACTGTTGAAAAGGAAAAACAATGTTGGGGGCATCACAGTGTCAGATTTCAAGCTGTACTACAAAGCTGTGATCACAAAGACAGCATGGTACTGGCACAAAAACAGACACACAGACCAATGGAACAGAATAGAGAACCCAGAAATGGACCCTCGGCTCTTTGGGCAACTAATCTTTGATAAAGCAGGAAAGAGCATCTGGTGGAAAAAAAAGTCTCTTCAATAAATGGTGCTGGGAACATTGGACAGCTATATGCAAAAGAATGAAACTTGTCCACTCTCACACCATAGACAAAGATAAATTCCAAATGGACGAAAGACCTCGATGTGAGACAGGAATCCATCAAAATCCTAGAGGAGAACATAGGCAGCACCCTCTACAACATCGGCCAAAGCAACATTTTCATGACACATCTCCAAAGGCAAGACAAACAAAAGATAAAATGAACTTGTGGGACTTCATCAAGATAAAAAGCTTCTGCACATCCAAGGAAACAATCAAAAAAAACTAAGAGGCAGCCCACAGAATGGGAGAATATATTTGCAAATGATGCTACAGATAAAAGACTGGTATCCACGATCTACAAATAACTTCTCAAACTCAATATGCGAGAAACAAATAAACAAGTCATAAAATGGGCAGAAGATATGAACAGACACTTTTCCAATGATGACATACAAATGGCTAACAGACACATGAAAAAATGTTCAAAATCATTAGCCATCAGGGAAATTCAAATCAAAACCACACAGAGATACCACCTTACGCCAGTTGAAATGGCAAAAATTAACAAGGCAAGAAATAGCAATTGCTGGAGAGGATGTGGAGAAAGGGGATCCCTCCTACATTGTTGATGGGAATGCAGGTTGGTGTAGCCACTCTGGAAAACAGTGTGGAGGTCCCTTAAAAAGTTAAAAATTGAGCAACCCTATGACCCAGCCATTGCACTACTGGGTATTTACCCCAAAGAGACAGACGTAGTGAGGAGAAGGGCCATATGCACCCCAATGTTCATAGCAGCATTGTCCACAATAGCTAAATCGTGGAAGGAACCAAGATGCCCTTCAACAGATGACTGGATTAAGAAGTTGTGGTCCAGGGGCGCCTGGGTGGCACAGCGGTTAAGTGTCTGCCTTCGGCTCATGGCGTGATCCTGGCGTTATGGGATCGAGCCCCACATCAGGCTCCTCCGCTATGAGCCTGCCTCTTCCTCTCCCACTCCCTCTGCTTGTGTTCCCTCTCTCGCTGGCTGTCTCTATCTCTGTCAAATTAATAAATAAAATCTTTTAAAAAAAAAAGTTGTGGTCCATATATACAATGGAATATTACTCAGCTATCAGAAAGAACGAATTCTCAACATTTGCTGCAACATGGATGGCACTGGAGGAGATAATGCTAAGTGAAATCAGTCAAGCAGAGAAAGACAACTATCATATGATTTCTCTCATCTATGGAACATAAGAACTAGGAAGATCGGTAGGGGAAGAAAGGGATAAAGAAAGGGGGAGTAATCAGAAGGGGGAGTGAAGCATGAAGGACTATGGACTCTGGGAAACAAAATGAGGGCTTCAGAGGGGAGGGGGGTGGGGGAATGGTATAGACTGGTGATGGGTAGTAAGGAGGGCACGTATTGCATGGTGCAATGGGTGTTATACGCAACTAATGAATCATCAAACTTTGCATCAGAAACCAGGGATGTACTGTATGGTGACTAACATAATATAATAAAAAAACATTAAAAAAAAGAAAAAGATAGAAAACTTTAGTATGGGTATACCTGTTAGGATTATGTTCTGCTGAAAGTGACAGAACAGTCCTAAATAACTGGCAACAACAAGATGGAATCTTATTTGTGTCTCATGTAAGCATGGAGGTAAGCATCCTAGTGCTGACGTGGTGACTCTACTTCATAGTTTTTAAACTCCTTTGGGTCTTTGTCACACCATCCCTAGGGTGAGGCATACTGGTACAACAATGCTCATATCTCCGTAAAGTTGCTTGCCATTTGAAACAGCCAAAGCAGCCAGAAAATGCCTCTGTCTCATCGCCACCTTCCAAACATCACATGAATGCATCTAGTGTGTGTGTGTGTGTGTGTGTGTGTGTGCGCAGCAGGGGATGTGGGGACCAAATTTGCATCCAGAATCCTAGCTGCAAGGGTCTCTAGGAAAAGTGGTTCTAAACTTCCTAGCCCTTGCAGCAAAGGAAAACACTAGATGTTGAGAATGAATGCTGAGGACCAATGATCTGTATACATCATACTTTGTAAAAAAAAAAAAAAAAAAGAGGAGAACTCCTAAGAGGAGGAAAATGTATTTTAAATGAGGGGGTTACAAAAGAGTATCATAGTGCTGTAGGCTGGATGTTTGTGTCCCCTCAGTTCACATGTGGAGCCCTAAACCCCAATGTGATGGTATCAGGAAGTGGAACTTTTGAGAGGTGATTATGCTGTGAGTGCAGAGCCCTCATGAATGGGATTGGTGCTTTTATAAAAGAGTCTCCAGAGAGCTCCCTCCTCCCTTCTACCATGGGAGGCCACAGTGAGAAGATGGTCATCTGTGCACCAGGAAGTTCTCACCAGACACTGAATCCTGTCAGCATCTTGATCTTGGACTTCTGGCCTCCACAACTGCAAGAAATAAATGTTTGTTGTTTATAAGCCACCAGGCTATGGAATTTTTGTTATAGCAACCCTGAGGGGCTAAGATGCATAGGTTTGAAGCATCATGGCCCCTTGGCATGACTGTAAATTGCCCAGAGTTCAAACAGCTATTGTGTTCTCTGCCCCTCTCACTCCTCACCTTACGTCCTTGTTGGAAACATTGACATTAGACCTTGTCCCCTTGAGAAGTGGGGAGGGGGGGGGAGGATTCCTTATGGGCAGGTCACCTATCATTCCTGCCTTGGGAGGCCAGGGTGGGAGCTGATAGGAGTAGGGAGATGAAAAAGTGGTTTCAGTGAGTCACCATGATCTTTTCTAACCCACCCACGTGGGGCTTTCTGCACCTCAGAGAGGCACAAATAAATACAGAAGCACATACATTATTAAGTGTAATTACATTGTTACTTATAGGTTCAATTAAATACCTTGGACATTTTTATAACATAATTTGAGGTGTGATGCATACAGCAACAGCATTAACCTTTAATCATAGTTCTTTCCCTTCTAAATGTAGTAATGACCCCATTAATTAGTAATGAAATGATTAAATAGGAATAGAAACCATCAGATCATGATTCCTCTCACTGAGTCCTCTCTCTAGATTTAAATGTGGCCTTCTGACCTTCCTCCCCCAAAACAAAACACATCTCAGGATGAGTGAAGGGGAGATGTTGAATTTTCTGCAGCTTCTTCTCTCCCAGAGGCACAGAGTGGAAAAGGGGATAAGATGAACATTGTGTAATCAAGAATATGGAGTGTTCACTCTTGGGATGTTTATTTTCTCCTTTGGTTATTTGATAATTTTCCTTTCTCAGTACCAGATTTGGGGATGGAGAGTGGTGTGAGCTATGCAGTTTGGAGGAGCACTAGGCCCTTACTGAAAGCAGCTCAGTCCTGATTATTCCCTTCTACTCACTGCCCACTCCCACCTTCCAACTCCTTCCCAGAAACTCAATGGACTTTAGAGAATCCATTTGCCACTCAGTCCTTGGGTTGTCTGAGGTCCACACACTCATGTGTCCACACCACCCAGTCACCCATCCACTTGCTCCCATGGTTCAAACCTGGTTTACTGGCTAACATTGTGTATCAGGAATCATGGGAAACACTGAGGGGATGAAGGCAAAGATTGTTGCTCTTGGAAAACCCTGTCAAACTCAGTCATAAACTGAGTGTTGCAATAACATATTAATAATAGTGACAATAGAGAGAAAACATGGTCTAGGGGAAGCTCAGAGGAAGGGCCCCTGACTCAGTCTATGGTGTCATGGAGGGCTTCCTAGAGAAAGTGACATCCCAGATGAGTCTTTTAGGATAAATGAAGCTAACAAATGAAGAAACAGGCAAAGGCAAGTACTTCAAGCATGGGATAGATCATGAGTAAGAGATCTGAAACAGCTCCTGTTCTTCTGTACTTTAATCTAGTGAATACCCCATAAACTGCTCCACACCATATAGTATTCATGGAAATCATTCCAGGTTCTGCTTGCCTGGACCCCCACCCCACTGTCTGACTCTTGGGTCTGGCATTGATTTAACATCTTAGTCTGGCCCCTGCAGACTCAGGGGCTGTATCAGGCTCTCTGGTCCAGGAACTCATGGTTCCCTTCAATGACTCCCAGCAAAGTTCTCTACACCAGCTTCCTGCCCTTGGCTTCCTTGTGCAGCACACCTTCTCCAGCCCCTCTCCCCTTAGCTCCATCCACCAGTTAGCACAGCCAGTTCTTTCCAGTCTGAAGAGAAAATTAGAAACACACCACCATAGGTCTAAACACACACACACACACACACACACACACACACACACACACATTGTGCTCTGGGCCTATCCAGCCACCCAGCTGCCCCCACCCTCATCCTACACCTACTTTGAATCCTGAGCCCTATAGATCTTTGGCATATATCTTCCTCTCACTCCTTCAGGACTGATCAGACATACAGAGTGTTTCTGATCTTAACTAAAATACAAATTCAGCTGCTTTAACTGAGAGACCAAATAACAGCTTAAATAACACAGAAGTTATTTTTCTCTCCTATAGAGGTCTCAGACTCCTTTTCTCTTCTTGCTCTGACAGCTTCTGTGTGCAGCACCCATCTCATGGCCACGATGGCTGCACCAGCTCTGTCCTCCCAAGGAACACAGGGCCATTCCATTTAAAGACACTATTTGTGATTTTTTTCACATCACCTCTGTTCACCCATATCAGCACTTGTCATAAGATGCACGGGAGGCTGGGAAATGTATTTAGGTGGCCATGCATGCCCACCTACACATTTTAGGTAAGAAGGGAAGAATGGGTTTGGGGATACAAGTAGTAAATCCTGCCATAATTTATAAATCTGCAACTGTGGGGCTCCCCAGACTTATCAGGATGCCAGGAGGCCTGATAATCTTCTGACTGTAACCTCTCGGCCTCTCTTCCTCTCTTAAATTCTTCATTCATTCAAAATGTACTGAGTAGCTACTAGGTAGAAAGCCCTGGGGCTTAGTGAAATAATTAATTAACTCACTGTTAAAAGGAGAGACAAGTTATGGATATAACTAATTGCAATATTTGTTTAAAAATGAGAAGTTCATAAAAAAAGCACAGATAAAGGGCTTCAGAAATTCAGGGAATGGAGAGTTCTTTTTGGAAGGATGGTGGTGACTTCATGAGGATGTAGTGTTTAAGCTGGGCCCTAGAGGTCAGGTATAATTTCCAGACTCATAAAGTGGGATGAACAACACTTCTATTTTCTTGATAGAGCATTTAGGAAGGCTGCAAGGAGCTCATGTTTCTGGTAGTTGAGAAACCAGGCACAGCAGAGAGAGGAAAGGAGCACCTCCACACTTGGCTCTGGTGCCCAGGGCAAAGCTGTCCCTTACTGAAGGAGTTAGGGAGAATCACAGAATTCAGGCTACATCCTATGCTATGCTCTAAAGGGACATAGGCACAGGCCCTGGTCTCAAGGTGTTTATAATCATTAGGGTTTAGAATGGCAGCTGGCAACTGTGAGCATCAATAATGGTTAGCTATTATTCATTATTATCGTTGAGAAGAAAATGAGAGCAAAGAACTGTTTTAAGTGCTTAGAAATGGATATAGCTATGCAGGGAAAGAAGAGATTCTTGTGGGTCGATGTGATTAGAAGGGTGGAACTTTAGATGATTCTTGAAAGATGGGTAGAATTTTGCAAGGTGGAAAGGAGCTCATGAGGAATTTCAGGGAAAAGCCTGGTGGGCAGGGAGGGATATTGTACCTCCAGGAGACATTGGTGTCTTAGTTTGGATTCCCCAAAAGAAGACTGAGTAAGGGTTTGTGCGTAAGTAGTTTACATGGGAAGTGAACTCAGAACAGGAGGGACCAGGGAAGTGAATCTGGGAAGAAGGGAGCACCAGCTAAGGATGGGCTGCAAAGTTGCCCTGCTACAAGTGCCCTCCCCATGGGCACCTCATGCAGTGCACCTCAGGACTGAACAGCAGATGACAAAATGGGAAGACCTTTGACTCCCACCTCACCCGGTCAAGAGTGTTAACTCCTCTTGAACCACCAGGTGTGACTGTGGGAGTGTTCATTGGGCCCCTGTGGGTGCCCCATACTACCTGGGTATCAGAAAATTCCCAGGCAGGAATTGAAGGTGTACAATGCAGTCTAAAGTGAGGTGCTGTTAGAGAACACAGAACACCTGCTCTGAGCCTGTGGGGGGGTTAGGGGAAGAAGGGGGGCCAACGAGATGGGAAGTGGTGCCCAAGAGAGGTCTCGTTCAGTAAGCTTGAGACAGCTGTTGCAGTAAGGGCCTCTCAAGTGTCCACAGATACGGGCAGGTAATTCCGGATACTGGGAGCAGGAAAAGAGGATAAGGGAGAGGGGGCAAGGGGGAGAAGATATACACGTGATGTGCTGACTTATAGTAAATACTTCCAATGAGGAGGCTACAGTGTGTGACTGTGGGGATGAGAAAGGAGAAATGCTGGGGGCTGTGTCCCTTCTGAGCACATGCCCAGAGAGCAGTGGAGCCCCAAGGGGGCAGAGGAGGCACGGTTGGAGTTAAAAGCCAGTAGAAGGACTGGAAATGGGTAAACATGTAGGGTTTCCTGACATAAGGACAGGTCATGTCCCTTTCTTGGACTCAGCTTTCTCATTTAAGAGAGGTTGGACCCATGCTCTCATTCTTCAGAACTATTAAAATAAATTCTTTGAAGTTCCTGGAACCAATACAATTAGGAAGTATAAGCCTTGAACAGCATCCTGGAAGCTATAAGTCTTGAATAGATCATTATATGAAATTACGTCAACACGTTGGGCAATGTGGTAGGGAAGGGTCCACATGGAGAAAATAATATTCCAAACTAAAGCTTGGAGCTGAAGGAGGAAGAGGATGAACTGTTATAAGGGATAACAGTGATTGCACATTTACAGCAGTCCAAGCACTGTCTTAGTCATTTACATGAGTTCATTTACTTAATCCTTACAGCAATCCCAATAGGAAGATGCACCTAGAAGAAGATGTGCCTGAGGGGAGGGCAGCTTGGAAGAGTGAAAGAATTGGATGTTGTCCTGGATCAGGATGCCAGATAGTCAATGGACAACTTGTTTCTTACCTCTGGGACTACTTCCTAATGTGCAAAAGATAATAAGAGCACTAGCTGTTCAGATTAGTGATTCTATTCAGAAAAGTGTTGGAGGAGGTAATCAAAAGGATGTGACCACTGGTTGACCCTAGAGCTGGACCCAGGCAATCAGAAGCCCCTCATTCCCTCCCCATCCTTGGAATGTACATTCTGCCTACCATTGACACAGCAGGAGCTGTTCCAAGGATACAGCCTTGAGAGAGTAAGATATTGTTGAGACCATCTGGAAGGTATATGGGACTGAACTCAGTTTAGGCTTTTATATAAACTCTTAAGATTTGGCTGGTGGGTGTGGAGATCTACTCATCTTGCAGCTACCCAAGACAAACCTCATATGTAAGTTCCCTTGCTTATTAAACCTACCACTTACCAATCTGGAGTGGCTTGCCTTTTCCTTTAGTCTTTCCTTGCTCTCTGTATACAAGGACAGTTTGTGAACCACCAAAACATTTTTACTGTGGCAAGCCCATAATGAGTGCTCAGTGATATCTGAGACATAGGCTTTGGATATAAATACTGAAAGCTCTAGGACTTTTCAGTATTTGAGAGGAAGAGGAAGAAATGTTTGAAATCAGCACCATTCTGAACTCAAAAGCTACAGTTTACCCATAGCATTGTATTTCATCAAGCAAGTAGCTGTGGGGGGCACCTGGGTGGCTCAGTTGGTTAAGCATCCGACTCTTGATCTCAGCTCAGTTCTCAATCTCAGGGTCATGAGTTCAAGCCTGCATTGGTCTCCATACTCCATGTGCTGGGCATAGAGCCTACTTTAAAAAAGAAAAGAGAGAAAAAGAAAGAAAAAAAAGAAAGAAAGAAAGAAAGAAAGAAAGAAAGAAAGAAAGAAAGAAAGAAAGAAAGAAAAGTTAAGTTAAAAAAACAAAAAAACAAAACAAAAATCTAGCATCTGAACTATACACTGTTCTAGGCTCAGGGACTGTAACCTTGAGCCAGGCAAACAAAATCCTTGACCTTGCCTCAGAAATTAGTTTTCCTGGGAGGAGTCATTCATCAAATAGCCCCATATGTAAACAAATATTTGCAAACTAATGAGTTCTATGAAAGCCAAATTCAAGAGCCATGAGAGAGGACCTAGAGGAACCTGATCTAGTTTGGTATAAAAGGGCAGGCTGAGCCTGAAGGATGAATTGGAGATACTAGGTGAAGGACTGTGGAGTGGGAAGGGGGAGAGCATTCCAGAGAGCAGAATGAGGTCAGGCTTTTATCACCACCTAAGGTGGAGCTGAAATGAGAACTTGAGGGCGGCCAGATCCTTGATCTTAAGTATATGGGAAGCCACTGAATGGGTTTAAGTAGCTGGTTGGTTAGCACTATCTTAAAAATTCTTGGATTGTTGTACACTGCTATGGACTAAGTATTTGTGTCCCACCAAAATGCACATGTTGAAAATTAATCCCTGATATGAAGTTGGGGAAATGGGGTCTTTGGGAGGTGATTATGAGAGTGGAGCCCTCATGAATGAGATTAGTACCCTTACGAAACAAGGTCCTGGAAGGATCTCTCACTCCTTTGGCCATGTGAAGACACAGTGAAGATAGCTGTCCATGAACCAGAAAGCAGGCTCTCAGCAGACACTGAATCTTCCCTGAACTAGGAGAAATAAATTTCTGTTGTTTATAAGCTATCCAGTCTAAGATATATTGTTATAGCAGCCCAAATGGTCTAAGACATATACCTTACATAGTTAACCTTCATTTTACAGATGAGGAAACAGGCTCAGAGATGTTAAGTAACTTGCCTAAAGTCCCGCATCTCAAAATGGGTGGGATCAGGAATCAAACCAGCCTGTTTGACTCCAAAGCCCTTCCATATCTCCCCGCTGTCTGCAGACAGATTCAAGAGAGGAACGTCAGAATCTAAGACTGTGCACTTCTCTGTGGATACCCAATATCATCCTCCTGTTTATTGAACTCTTTTATCTTCATCTTAAAAAAAATGTGTCAGGCACATGGTAGGGGACACAGTGAATGCTGCTCACCTCATTAGCTTTCTCCTCACATTTTCATCTCTTTGCTCCACTCATCCTACCCTGTCCTCCTCTCAGTTTCTCTTTTCTTCCTCCCCAGCACACCCTCTCTCCCCCCTTCCTCTGCCCTCCCCCTTGCTGGGCCATGCTCTTCAGATATCTCATTAAAGTAACTGTTGACCTGAATTCCTAGTCCCCTGCATCTATAATTATGCTCCACAGGAACCCCTGGGGGATTCAAAACAGACTCTTAATCTATTCCACATGATTCAAAAACAACTCCCAAGAAAGCAGTTTAATAGCCACAATTAACAGAATGATGTTTGGCCATCCATGGGAAATGTTCCCAGCCCAGTACTGCCCAGTTCCCTGGTCTTGGTGCTCAGAAACATCAAAGGTACCCTTTAAAATCGGTAAGACTTTAGGGTTTAATTTAGTTTTCCTAGTTAATTAACTGGATGCAAAGATAGCTGGTGAATTTCATGAACAGGATTCCATTGTCCTTACTTTCTCTCCTTTGGGCCAGAGGACCCCACCCAGGCCTTGAAAACTTAGTTTGTCTCCAACCCAATGTAGAAGTCAGTTCTGTTCATCAGCGCAGGGCCATGTATGTTTGTGTATATCACACTGTATTAGCGGCAAGGCCAGAGACCCCCTTTCTTTGCAACTACTTTCTCTCTACCAACCTCAAGAAATCCTTCTTCCTTCTACCCTTTCAATAAATTGCCCACCACAAGACTTCCCTTCATGGATACCAGACACCAGCATTGCAGGAATGCCCCCACCATCAGGATCCAACTGCCCATTTTATGGAAGGTTCCAAGAAAGTTGTAGATGCCAGCACCCTCTGCCAGCCACACCCTGGGCAAAGAACTTTTCTCAGGGCTAACCTGGAGGAAGACTTGGGTGAGTAATGTCTTGAGCACATCTTCCCACCCTGGGGTTCTCCACTAGTTTAAACACCATTTTCTAAAACCTCATCTGTCCTTCACGTATAGTCTATAACAGTTGTTCTCAAACTTGAGCATGCACCAACATCTCCTGGAGGGCTTCTTAAAACAAATTTCGGATTCTTAGGTAGGACCCTGCTAAAAGTTCCAAGGTCTTTGTTATTCAAAGTATGTTCTCAGTAACCAGCAGCATGAGCATTACCTGGACACATGCTGGAAATGCAGAATTGCAGATCTCAACCCAGATCTGCTAAATCAGAGTCCACAATTTAACAAGATCCCTAGGTGATTTGTGTGTGCAGTAACATGTGTTACTAGTTTAGAGGAATGTTCTTGAGGTTCTAGGTATTTATTTATTTGACAGAGACAGCCAGCGAGAGAGGGGACACAAGTAGGGGGAGTGGGAGAGGAAGAAGCAGGCTCACAGCGGAGGAGCCTGATGTGGGGCTCAATCCCAGAATGCTGGCATCACGCCCTGAGCTGAAGGCAGATGCTTAACCGCTGTGCCACCCAGGCGCCCCAGCTGTGTCATTTTAGACTTCTGCATGCTTGAGTATATTCTGGGTTCTTCATACTGTTCTGCTGGTCTTCATTACCACTTTTTAATCTTTTTCTAGTAGAACCTGCCTCTGCTTAATTTTTCTATAGCAGTGCATCAGCTATTCTTGTCCCTTTGCTTTTTCAAATAAATTTAGAATGAACTGTTGGAGTTTAATATAATTTTGTTAAATCTGATTATGGATGCATTTATTTCGGCATTCTGCTTTCGTTCCTACAACTTCTATGATAGGGGCGCCTGGGTGGCTCAGTCGTTAAGCATCTGCCTTTGGCTCAGGGTGTGATCCCAGTAGTCTGGAATAGAGCCCTACATCAGGATCTTCCGCTGGGAGGCTGCTTCTTCCTCTTCAACTCCCCTGCTTGTGTTCCCTTTCTCGCTGTCTCTCTCTCTGTCAAAGAAATAAATAATATCTTTAAAAAAAAAAGGAACTCCTAAGATATATGGTTGTTAAACTTTTTGGCCTTTTTATCTTCTCCCCTACGTTATAAAATAGATTATTTTTATTTATTTATTTATTTTTAATTATAATAATATTTTCTTATTATATTATGTTAGTCACCATACACTACATCCCTGGTTTTTGATGTAAAGTTCGATGATTCATTAGTTGTGTATAATACCCAGTGCACCATGCAACATGTGCCCTCTTTACTACCCTTCACCAGCCTATCCCATTCCCCCACCCCCCTGCCCTCCAAAGCCCTCAGTTTGTTTCTCAGAGTCCATAGTCTCTCATGCTTCATTCCCCCTTCTGATTATCCCCCCTTTCTTTATCCCTTTCTTCTCCTACCGATCTTCCTAGTTCTTATGTTCCATAGATGAGTGAAACCCTATGATAATTGTCTTGCTCTGCTTGACTTATTTCGCTAAGCATTATCTCCTCCAGTACAGTCCATGTTGCAGCAAATGTTGAGAAATCTTTTTTTTTTGATAGCTGAGTAATATTCCATTGTATATATGGCCCACAACTTCTTAATCCAGTCATCTATTCAAGGACATCTCGGCTCCTTCCACGATTTAGCTATTGTGGACAATTCTGCAATGAACATTGGGGTGCATATGGCCATTCGCTTCACTACGTCTGTATCTTTGGGGTAAATACCCAGTAGTGCAATGTTTGGATCATAGTGTAGCTCAATTTTTAACTTTTTAAGGGACCTCCACACTGTTTTCCAGAGTGGCTGTACCAACTTGCATTCCCACCAACAATGTAGGAGGGATCCCCTTTCTCCACATCCTCTCCAACAATTGTTGTTTCTTGCCTTGTCTATTTTTGCCATTCTAACTGGCGTAAGGTGGTATCTAGTGTGGTTTTGATTTGAATTTCCCTGATGGCTAATGATTTTGAACGTTTTTTCATGTGTCTGTTAGCCATTTGTATGTCATCATTGGAAAAGTGTCTGTTCATATCTTCTGCCCATTTTATGATTTGTTTATTTGTTTCTCGCGTTTTGAGTTTGAGAAGTTCTTTGTAGATCTTGGATACACGAACAATGAGACTGAAGAAAGAGAAATTAGGGAATCCATCCCATTTATAATAGGACCAAAAATCATACGTTATCTTGGAATTAACTTAACCAGAGATGTAAAGGATCTATATTCTAGGAACTACAAATCTCTCTTGAAAGACATTGAAGAAGACACAAAAAGATGGAAAAATATTCCATGCTCATGGATCAGAAGAATTAACATAGTTAAAATGTCCATGTTACCCAGAGCAATTTACACTTTCAATGCTATCCCAATCAAAATACTGAGGACATTTTTCAAGGAACTGGAACAAATAGTCCTTAAATTTGTATGGAACCAGAAAAGGCCCCGAATCACCAAGGAACTGTTAAAAAGGAAAAACAAAGCTGGGGCATCACAATGCCGGATTTCATGCTGTACTACAAAGCTGTGATCACAAAGACAGCATGGTACTGGCACAAAACAGACAAATAGACCAATGGAACAGAATAGAGAACCCAGAAATGGACCCTCCTTGGGCTCCTTGGGCAACTAATCTTTGATAAAGCAGGAAAAAACATCCAGTGGAAAAAAGACAGTCTCATCAATAAACGGTGCTGGGAAAATTGGTCAGCTACATGCAAAAGAATGAAACTTGACCACTCTCTCACACCATACACAAAGATAAACTCCAAATGGATGAAAGACCTCAATGTGAGACAGGAATCCATCAAAATCCTAGAGGAGAGCATAGGCAGCAACCTTTACCACATTGGCCAAAGCACCCCTTTTCATGACACATCTCCAAAGGCAAGAGAAACAAAAGATAAAATGAACTTGTGGGACTTCTTCAACAACAAGCTTCTGCACAGCCAAGGAAACAGTCAAGAAAACTAAGAGGCATCGCATGGAATGGGAGAATGTATTTGCAAATGATAAAAGACTGGTATCCAAGGAATGCAACTGATTTCTGAGCATTGATTTTGTATCCCCCACATTACTGAATTGCTCTGTAACTTCTGGTAGTTTTGGGGTGGAGTCTTTTGGGTTTTCTATATAGAGTATCATGTCATCTGCGAAGACAGACAATTTGACTTCTTCTTTGCTGATTAGGGTAAATTTTATCCCTTTTTGTTGTCTGATTGCGGCTGCAAGGACTTCTAGTACTATGCTGAATAATAATGGCGAGTGGGCATTTGTCGTGTTCCTGATCTTAAGGGAAAGGCTCCCAGCTTTTCCCCATTGAGGATGATATTTGCTGTAGGCTTTTCATAGATGGTTTTTAGGAAATTGAGGAATGTAAACTCTATCCCTACACTCTGAAGAGTTTTCAACAGTAAAGGATACTGTATTTTGTCAAATGCTTTTTCTGCATCAATTGAGAGGGTCATATGGTTCTTGTCTCTTTTCTTGTTGATATGATCTATCACACTGATTGATTTGCGAATGTTGAACCACCCTTGCATCCTAGGGATGAATCCTACTTGGTCATGATGGATAATCCTTTTAATGTACTGTTGGATCCTAATAGCTAAGCTTTTGTAGAGAATTATGGCATCCATATTCATCAGGGATATCGGTCTGTAATTCTCCCTTTTGATGGGGTCTTTGCCTGGTTTGGGGATCAAGGTAATACTTGCCTCATAGAATGAGTTTGGTAATTTTCCTTCTGTTTCTATTGTTGGAAACAGCTTCAGGAGAATAGGTATTATTTTTCTTCTTTGAATGTTTGGTAGAATTCCGCAGGGAAGCCATCAGACCCTGGAGTCTTATTTTTGGGGAGGTTTTTGATCACTGATTCAATATCTTCACAATTAATTGGTCTGTTTAAAAAATCAATTTCTTCCTGGGGCACCTGGGTAGCTCAGTCGTTAAGTGTCTGCCTTTGGCTCAGGGTGTGATCCCAGCCTTCTGGGATCAAGCCCCACATCAGCCTCCTCTGCTGGGAGCCTGCTTCTTCCTCTCCCATTCCCCCTGCTTGTCTCTCTCTCACTGCCTGTCTCTGTGTCAAATAAATAAATAAAATCTTAAAAAAAAAAGAATCAAAGTATTAAAAAAATCAATTTCTTCCTGTTTTCGTCTTGGTAGTTTATAGGTTTCCAGGAAGGCAACAATTTCTTCGAGCTTGTCTAATTTATTGGCATAAAGCTGTTGATAAAAGTTGCTAATGATCCTTCCTATTTCATTGGTGTTGGTTGTGATCTCTTCCCTTTCATTCATAATTTTTTTTTTTCAATTTGGGTCCTTTCTCTATTCTTTTGAATAAGTGTGGCCAGTGGCTTATTGATCTTATTTATTCTTTCAAAGAACCAGCTTCTAGTTCTGTTGATCTGCTCTAGTGTGCTCCAGGTTTCTAATTCATTGATCTCTGCTCTAATCTTGACCAACTGCTTTCTTGTGCATAGGTTAGGCCTGTACTTCTGTTGCTGTTCCAGCTTCCTGAAGTGAAAATATAAAAACTGCATTTTAGATTTTTCTGTTCTTTGAGTGAGGCTTGGATGACTATGTATTTTCTCCTTAGGACTGCCTCTACAGTGTCCCATAGGTTTTGGACTGTTCTGTTTTCATTCTCATTGGTCTCCATAACTTGTTTAAATTGATTTTTCTTTTCCTGGTTTATCCAATCATTCTTGAGTAGGATGGTTCTCAGTTTCCAAGTGTTTGAGTTTCTTCCAAATTTTTCCTTGTGATTGAGTTCCAGTTTCAAAGCATTGTAGACCAGCAGAATCTTAAATTCAGACCCGAATTATCTCAGATCCTACTCAGATAAAGATTATTTTGAATACTTAGTGTCTCTAGCCAAACAGACCACCAGAAGCAGAAATGAATTCCCCTTGGAGGAAGATAACATCAGCAGGTGCCTTGAATTATATCCATAATTTTCATACACAATGTCCAGTACTCAAAAAAAAATAAGCAGCATATAATATAAATAGTACACATGGATTCAACAGTGGAGCTATCAGACATAGATTTACATAGGAAATATGTTAAATGTAAATAGAGCAAATGCTCCAGTTAAAGGCTAAGGCTGTCAGACAAGATGTTTAAAATATGATATACTGCTTAGAAGAGACACACATTAAATATAAGGACACAGGAATGTTGATAGGATGGAAAAAGTTATACCATGTAAACTAAAAGAGCTGGTCTATAGTAACTATATTTATTTCAAACAAAGAACACTTTAAGGCAAAAGCATTACTAGAGATAGAGAAATTTATTTTATAATTATAAAGTTTTAATTCATGGGAAGGACATAACTCAAAATGTACATGTCCAGATACATGCAGGTGTATGCACACACACACACCAAGCCTAGATGGCTTCCAGGAAATTCTGTCACACATTTAAGGACAGCAATTGCTATTTCCTGCCTTGTTAATTTTTGCCATTGTAACTGGCATAAGGTGGTATCTCAGTGTGGTTTTGATTTGAATTTCCCTGATGGCTAATGATTTTGAACGTTTTTTCATGTGTCTGTTGGCCATTTGTATGTCCTCATTGGAAAAGTGTCTGTTCATATCTTCTGCCCATTTTATGATTTGTTTATTTGTTTCTTGCATATTGAGTTTGAGAAGTTCTTTGTAGATCTTGGATACCAGTCTTTTATTTCTAGTATCACTTGCAAATACATTCTCCCATTTCGTGCACTGCCTCTTAGTTTTTTTGACTGTTTCCTTGGCTGTGCAGAAACTTGTTATCTTCATGAAATCCCACAAGTTCATTTTATCTTTTGTTTGTCTTGCCTTTGGAGATGTGTCATGAAAAGGGGTGCTTTGGCCGATGTTGTAGAGGTTGCTGCCTATGTTCTCCTCTAAGATTATGATGGACTCCTGTCTCACATCGAGGTCTTTCATCCATCTGGAGTTTATCTTTGTGTATGGTGTGAGAGAGTGGTCAAGTTTCATTCTTTTGCATGTAGCTGTCCAATTTTCCCAGCACCATTTATTGAAGAGACTGTCTTTTTTCCACCAGATGTTTTTTCCTGCTTTATCAAAGATTAGTTGCCCAAAGAGCCGAGGGTCCATTTCTGGGTTCTCTATTCTGTTCCATTGGTCTATGTTTCTGTTTTTGTGCCAGTAGCATGCTGTCTTTGTGATCACAGCTTTGTAGGACACCTCGAAATCCGGCATTGTGATGCCCCCAGCTTTGTTTTTCCTTTTCAACAGTTCCTTGGCAATTCGGTGCCTTTTCTGGTTCCACACAAATTTAAGGGCTGTTTGTTCCAGTTCTTTGAAAAATGTCATTGGTATTTTGATCCAGATAGCATTGAAAGTGTAAATTGCTCTGGGTAACATGGACATTTTAACTTTGTTAATTTTTCTGATCCATGAGAATGGAATATTTTTCCATCTTTTTGTGTCTTCTTCAATGTCTTTCAAGAGTGATTTGTAGTTTCTAGAATATAAATCCTTTACGTCTCTGGTTAAGTTAATTCCAAGGTAACGTATGATTTTTGGTGGTATTATCATGTGATGGATTCCCTAATTTCTCTTTCTTCAGTCTCATTTTTCATCTATAGAAATGCAACTGATTTCTGAGCATTGATTTTGTATCCTGCCACATTACTGAGCTGCTCTCTAACTTCTAGTAGTTTGGGGGTGGATTCTTTTGGGTTTTAAAT
Organism: Ursus maritimus; assembly: GCF_017311325.1. Classification (NCBI taxonomy): domain Eukaryota; kingdom Metazoa; phylum Chordata; class Mammalia; order Carnivora; family Ursidae; genus Ursus; species Ursus maritimus. The sequence goes on along the minus strand of NW_024425452.1, from coordinate 42,601 downwards.
ATAGAGTATCACGTCATCTGCGAAGAGAGACAGCTTGACTTATTCTTTGCCGATTTGGATACCTTTTATACCTTTTTGTTGCCTGATTGCTGTTGCAAGGACTTCTAGTACTATGTTGAATAATAGTGGCAAGAGTGGGCATCCTTGTGTTCCTGATCTTAAGGGAAAGGATTCCAGCTATTTGCCGTTGAGAATGATATTTGCTGTAGGCTTTTCGTAGATGGTTTTTTTATGAGATTGAGGAATGTGCCCTCTCTTCCAACACTCTCAAGAGTTTTCATCAGGAAAGGATGCTGCATTTTGTCAAATGCTTTTTCTGCATCTAATGAGAGGATCATATGATTTTTGGCTTTTTTCTTGTTGATATAATCTATGATACTGATAGATTTGCGAATGTTGAACCACGCTTGCATCCCAGGGATAAATCCCACTTGGTCATGATGGATAATCCTTTTAATGTACTGTTGGGTTCTATTAGCCAAAATCTTGTTGAGAATTTTGGCGTCCGTATTCATTAGGGAAATCGGTCTCTAATTCTTTTTGATGGCGTCTTTGCCTGGTTTGGGGATCAAGGTAATATTGGCCTCATAGAATGAGTTTGGTAGGTTTCCTTCTGTTTCTATTTTTTGAAATAGCTTTAGGAGAATAGGTATTATTTCTTCTTTGAATGTTTGGTAGAATTCCCCAGGAAAACCATCCGGGCCTGGAGTTTTGTTTTTTGGAAGATTGTTTATCACTGATTCAATCTCTTCATAATTAATCGGTGTGTTTAAAAAATCAGTTTCTTCCTGTTTCAGTCTTGGTAGTTTATAGGTTTCCAGGAAGGCATCCATTTCTTTCAGCTTGTTTAATTTATCGTCATATAGCTGTTGATAAAAGTTTCTAATAATCCTTCGAATTTCATTGGTGTTGGTTGTGACCTCTCCTTTTTCATTCACAATTTTATTAATTTGGTTCCTTTCTCTATTCTTTTGGATAAGTCTTGCCAGTGGTCTGTCAGTTTTATTGATTCTCTCAAAGAACCAGCTTCTAGTTCTGTTGATCTGCTCTACTGTACTCCTGGTTTCTAATTCATTGATTTCTGCTCTAATCTTGGTCAACTGCTTCCTCGTGCATGGATTAGGCCTGTCCCTCTGTTGCTGTTCCAGCTTCTTGAGGTGAGAATATAAAAACTGCATTTTAGATTTTTCTATTCTTTTGAGTGAGGCTTGGATGGCTATGTATTTCCCCCTTAGGACTGCCTTTGCAGTATCCCAAAGGTTTTGGACCGTTGTGTTTTCATTCTCGTTGGTCTCCATAAATTGTTTAAATTGATTTTTGATTTCCTGGTTCATTGAATCATTCCTGAGCAGGATGGTTCTTAGTCTCCAAGTGTTTGAGTTTCTTCCAAATTTTTCCTTGTGGTTGAGTTCCAATTTCAGAGCATTGTGGTCTGAGAATATGCAGGGCATAATTTCAGTCTTTGGTATCAATTGAGACCTGTTTTGTGTCCCAGAACATGGTCTATTCTTGAGAATGTTCCATGGGCATTAGAATAGAATGAAAATTCTTTGGTTCTGGGGTGTAGTGTTCTATATATATATATATATATATATATATATATATATATATATATATATATGAGGTCCATCTCATCTAGTATGGCATTCAAAGCTCTTGTTTCTTTGTCGATTTTCTGCTCTGGTGATCTGTCTATTGCTGTTAGTGGAGTGTTCAGTTCCCCTACTATTAACGTATTTTTATCTATATGAGGTCCATCTCATCTAGTATGGCATTCAAAGCTCTTGTTTCTTTGTCGATTTTCTGCTCTGGTGACCTGTCTATTGCTGTTAGTGGAGTGTTCAGTTCCCTACTATTAACGTATTTTTATCTATATGTCTCTTTATTCTGGTTAAGATTTGGTTGTGTATCTTGCTGCTCCTGTTGGAAGCATAGATATTTATAATTATTGTTATCCACTTGTTGGATACATCCTTTAAGAATAATATAGTGCCCTTCTGTATCTCCAACTAGAGTCTTTAGTTTCAAATCCAATCTGTCTGATATGAGAATTACTACCCGAGCTTTCTTTTGAGGTCCATTGGCATGAAAGATGGTATTCCATCCCTTTACTTTCAGTCTGGATGTATCTTTAGGTTGAAAATGAGTCTCTTGTAGACAGCAAATGGATGGGCATGTCTTTATCCAATCTGCAACCCTGTGGCACTTTATGGGAGCATTTAGGCCTTTTAATTGAGACTGATTATTGAGAGATATGATTTTTAATGATGCCATGTTGCCTGTAAAGTCTTTGTTTCTATAGATTGTGACTTTCTGTTCTGTATCACACTTGGGGCCTTTTTACTTTCATAGACCCCCTTAATATCTCCTGTAGGGCTGTTTTCATGGTTATAAAATTGGTCAGTGACTGGCAATTCTTGAAGGTCTCTATTTCTCCATCAATTCTGAATGACAGCCTTGCTGGATAAAGGATCCTTAGTTGCATGTTTTCTCTGAAAGAGCTTTAAAATGCCCCCTCCCCAACCCTTCTCTCATTCCAGGTCTGTGTAGACAGGTCTGACGCAATTCTGATACATTTGCCTGGTACGTGAGAAATTTCTTTGTCCTGGCTGCTTTCAATACTGTGTCCTTGGATCTCATATTTGCGAATTGCACTATGACATGACGTGGCATAGGTTTGTCGTGGTTGAGCTTAGAGGGGTCCTCTCTGCCTCTTGGACATGAATGCTTGTTCCTTTGCTAGATTAGGAAGTTTTCAGCTACAATTTCAAATATCTCTTCTAGACCTCTGTTTTTCTCCACCCCTCGGGGATGCTGATGATTCCGACATTGGATCGCTTTCATTGAGTCAGTAATCTCCCGTAACCTTCATTCTTGAGATGGATTTTTTTGAGCCAAGTTTTTATTTTAGTTTTCTCTTCTATTAACCAATCCTCCTATTCGCCCATATCTCTTCTGCCTCATTCACCCTGGCCATCAGAGCATCTAATTTTGACTGCATTTGATTCATAGAATTTTTAATTTCTACCAGATTCACTCTCATTTCCACCCTTAGAGATTCTATATTCTCATTAACATTTTCGTTAATACTTTTTCAAGTCTACACATCATCTTGACCATTGTTACTCTGAACTCCATTTGTGATAATTTGGTTATATCCATATCCATTAGTTCTGTGGCAGAAGCCACAGACTCATTGTCTTTTCTTGCTGGGGGATTTCTTCATCATTCTGATGAGGAGAGGTTTCCGGGTTGTCCAGAGCCCAAATTATTGGTCGGGACCCAGGCCATGCGCCCTTGTTTTATAGGGATCTTAGGGATGTGGGCTTTGATTTTTCAGCCTGCCTTCTGGGAGGGGCCTGCTGCACCTATACTCAGGCAACCCTGTTTGGGTAGAGTCTCCATGTCCCCTGCAAGGGGATGGGGATGGGCACACTGTGAGCCGGTATTTCCAGGCTTTTGTTCTCTGGTGGCTTTCCCTGGTGGTTTGCTGTGCCTCCTCTGAGAGTCAGAGCAGCAGTGGCCGAATCTCAGCCTCTGTCTCAGAACAGAGGGGATCACGAGCCGTTCTCCACTGATGTTCTGGCCACTTTAACTCTGATTCTGTTGGTGCTGGTCCACCCTGCAGCGGCCCGAGATGTGTGCCCCACACCCGGTGTCCCAGCCCCCACTTCCAGGGCTGGTGCGTCTCTGTCCTTTGTGTTTCTAACACCGCCAGCCGCCAGCCGCCCATGCACTCCTGGAACTCCCGGTCTCAGTCTGGTTCCAGTGAGCGCACCGGAGTTCCAGTTTTCAGTCTGGTCGTGCCATTTTGCTGGCTTTAAATGGGCAGCAGTCATGGGACTCCATCAGTGAAAGCAACCAAGGGCACATATGGGTGCATTTCTTCAGCCAACATCTACTGAGACCCCACTGTGGGCCACAATCCATATTAGACGCTGGGCACAAGTCAGCTCTATCCTCGAGGTTCTCAGTGCAGACGACACATGACAAGCCACCCATAGAATGGCTCTGTCTTATTCATCCCTTATCCCTCATGCCTCCAGTGCCCAGCACATAGTAGGAGCTCAATAAATAGCAATTTCCTTGGAGAGTGGGACAGTGTGGCAATCAAGTCTCTGGCATTTGGAATCTGGGAACTTGGGTTTGAATTATAGCCTGTCCAGGTATGTGCTGTGCAGTTTGGGCAGGTCACTTCATCTCTCTGAGACTCAGTTTCCTTGTGGGTAGGATGGGAACTTAAATCACAGGGCCTGTGGGGGTTTAAGGAGCTGATTTTGTGAAAAGAGCCTGGCCCTGCTCAGCGCTCAGATTACACCTACCTGGAGGTGGTCACTGTAATGTCAGCGAGCTCTGGCAAACAATCCAGTCTCCATTCACTTTCTGGAAGTGAGAAGGGCTGACAGACCGCCTCTGTGTCATCCACACTAGGAACCACAAAATCAAAACTGGTGGTTGACCTTCCTTCCCTTCATCTCTCCTTCTTCCCTCCCTCTCCCCTGCGTGCTCTCCCATTTCAACTCCTCTCTCTGCTTACTGCCCTCCTCCTGGAGAGAGCTACATTCAGGTAGGAATCCAGGGAGGAGGGTTCTGGGAACAATCTGGCTCACTGGCTGCTTTGCAGACTGAGGTGGGAGACTGGGGATGTGAAATCAGAAAGAAGTAAATGTGTGATGTTTGTCTTGTTTTCTTCATATATCAATGACAAAATAGTAGGAGATATTATGTGGATGGGTTTCAGGTGTGCTCTGCTATTTAAGATGATCTTTCCCCGAGACCTACTCTTTTCTGCTCTGCGTCTGCAAGCAGCAAACCTGGCTCATGTTTGAATCTCGTGTGTTGGGAAATGAGCAGGGGAGTTACCGGTCGGGTGTGGTATGACCCTGCCAGAGGCAGTCTGGTGGGACTCCAGTCTGTCCCGCACACTTGAGCTGGAGACAGAGTGCTTCCTGCGAGCCAGGTGCGGGAGGCACCAGGGACCC
>NW_024425452.1:35683-37609 GCF_017311325.1 Ursus maritimus | reverse complement strand
TCTTTGTCGATTTTCTGCTCTGGTGACCTGTCTATTGCTGTTAGTGGAGTGTTCAGTTCCCCTACTATTAACGTATTTTTATCTATATGAGGTCCATCTCATCTAGTATGGCATTCAAAGCTCTTGTTTCTTTGTCGATTTTCTGCTCTGGTGACCTGTCTATTGCTGTTAGTGGAGTGTTCAGTTCCCCTACTATTAACGTATTTTTATCTATATGTCTCTTTATTCTGGTTAAGATTTGGCTGTGTATCTTGCTGCTCCCCTGTTGGAAGCATAGATATTTATAATTATTGTTATCCACTTGTTGGATACATCCTTTAAGAATAATATAGTGCCCTTCTGTATCTCCAACTAGAGTCTTTAGTTTCAAATCCAATCTGTCTGATATGAGAATTACTACCCGAGCTTTCTTTTGAGGTCCATTGGCATGAAAGATGGTATTCCATCCCTTTACTTTCAGTCTGGATGTATCTTTAGGTTGAAAATGAGTCTCTTGTAGACAGCAAATGGATGGGTCATGTCTTTTTATCCAATCTGCAACCCTGTGGCACTTTATGGGAGCATTTAGGCCTTTTACATTGAGACTGATTATTGAGAGATATGATTTTAATGATGCCATGTTGCCTGTAAAGTCTTTGTTTCTATAGATTGTGACTTTCTGTTCTGTATCACACTTGGGGCCTTTTTACTTTCATAGACCCCCCCCTTAATATCTCCTGTAGGGCTGTTTTCATGGTTATAAAATTGGTCAGTGACTGGCAATTCTTGAAGGTCTTTATTTCTCCATCAATTCTGAATGACAGCCTTGCTGGATAAAGGATCCTTAGTTGCATGTTTTTCTCTGAAAGAGCTTTAAAAATGCCCCCTCCCCAACCCTTTCTCTCATTCCAGGTCTGTGTAGACAGGTCTGACGCAATTCTGATACATTTGCCTTGGTACGTGAGAAATTTCTTTGTCCTGGCTGCTTTCAATACTGTGTCCTTGGATCTCATATTTGCGAATTGCACTATGACATGACGTGGCATAGGTTTGTCGTGGTTGAGCTTAGGAGGGGTCCTCTCTGCCTCTTGGACATGAATGCTTGTTTCCTTTGCTAGATTAGGGAAGTTTTCAGCTACAATTTGTTCAAATATCTCTTCTAGACCTCTGTTTTTCTCCACCCCCTCGGGGATGCTGATGATTCCGACATTGGATCGTTTCATTGAGTCAGTAATCTCCCGTAACCTTCATTCTTGAGATGGATTTTTTTGAGCCAAGTTTTTATTTTAGTTTTCTCTTCTATTAACCAATCCTCCTATTCGCCCATACGTTCTTCTGCCTCATTCACCCTGGCCATCAGAGCATCTAATTTTGACTGCATTTGATTCATAGAATTTTTAATTTCTACCAGATTCACTCTCATTTCCACCCTTAGAGATTCTATATTCTCATTAACATTTTCGTTAATACTTTTTTCAAGTCTACACATCATCTTGACCATTGTTACTCTGAACTCCATTTGTGATAATTTGGTTATATCCATATCCATTAGTTCTGTGGCAGAAGCCACAGACTCATTGTCTTTTCTTTGCTGGGGGGGATTTCTCTTCATCATTCTGATGAGGAGAGGTTTCGGGGTTGTCCAGAGCCCAAATTATTGACCGGGACCCAGGCCATGCGCCCTTGTTTTATAGGGATCTTAGGGATGTGGGCTTCTTGATTTTTCAGCCTGCCTTCTGGGGGAGGGGCCTGCTGCACCTATACTCAGGCAACCCTGTTTGGGTAGAGTCTCCATGTCCCCTGCAAGGGGGGATGGGGATGGGCACACTGTGAGCCGGTATTTCCAGGCTTTTGTTCTCTGGTGGCTTTCCCTGGTGGTTTGCTGTGCCTCCTCTGAGAGTCAGAGCAGCAGTGGCCGAATCTCAGCCTCTGTCTCAGAACAGAGGG
>NW_024425452.1:1545-35673 GCF_017311325.1 Ursus maritimus | reverse complement strand
TTCCCCTACTATTAACGTATTTTTATCTATATGTCTCTTTATTCTGGTTAAGATTTGGCTGTGTATCTTGCTGCTCCCCTGTTGGAAGCATAGATATTTATAATTATTGTTATCCACTTGTTGGATACATCCTTTAAGAATAATATAGTGCCCTTCTGTATCTCCAACTAGAGTCTTTAGTTTCAAATCCAATCTGTCTGATATGAGAATTACTACCCGAGCTTTCTTTTGAGGTCCATTGGCATGAAAGATGGTATTCCATCCCTTTACTTTCAGTCTGGATGTATCTTTAGGTTGAAAATGAGTCTCTTGTAGACAGCAAATGGATGGGTCATGTCTTTTTATCCAATCTGCAACCCTGTGGCACTTTATGGGAGCATTTAGGCCTTTTACATTGAGACTGATTATTGAGAGATATGATTTTAATGATGCCATGTTGCCTGTAAAGTCTTTGTTTCTATAGATTGTGACTTTCTGTTCTGTATCACACTTGGGGCCTTTTTACTTTCATAGACCCCCCCCTTAATATCTCCTGTAGGGCTGTTTTCATGGTTATAAAATTGGTCAGTGACTGGCAATTCTTGAAGGTCTTTATTTCTCCATCAATTCTGAATGACAGCCTTGCTGGATAAAGGATCCTTAGTTGCATGTTTTTCTCTGAAAGAGCTTTAAAAATGCCCCCTCCCCAACCCTTTCTCTCATTCCAGGTCTGTGTAGACAGGTCTGACGCAATTCTGATACATTTGCCTTGGTACGTGAGAAATTTCTTTGTCCTGGCTGCTTTCAATACTGTGTCCTTGGATCTCATATTTGCGAATTGCACTATGACATGACGTGGCATAGGTTTGTCGTGGTTGAGCTTAGGAGGGGTCCTCTCTGCCTCTTGGACATGAATGCTTGTTTCCTTTGCTAGATTAGGGAAGTTTTCAGCTACAATTTGTTCAAATATCTCTTCTAGACCTCTGTTTTTCTCCACCCCCTCGGGGATGCTGATGATTCCGACATTGGATCGTTTCATTGAGTCAGTAATCTCCCGTAACCTTCATTCTTGAGATGGATTTTTTTGAGCCAAGTTTTTATTTTAGTTTTCTCTTCTATTAACCAATCCTCCTATTCGCCCATACGTTCTTCTGCCTCATTCACCCTGGCCATCAGAGCATCTAATTTTGACTGCATTTGATTCATAGAATTTTTAATTTCTACCAGATTCACTCTCATTTCCACCCTTAGAGATTCTATATTCTCATTAACATTTTCGTTAATACTTTTTTCAAGTCTACACATCATCTTGACCATTGTTACTCTGAACTCCATTTGTGATAATTTGGTTATATCCATATCCATTAGTTCTGTGGCAGAAGCCACAGACTCATTGTCTTTTCTTTGCTGGGGGGGATTTCTCTTCATCATTCTGATGAGGAGAGGTTTCGGGGTTGTCCAGAGCCCAAATTATTGACCGGGACCCAGGCCATGCGCCCTTGTTTTATAGGGATCTTAGGGATGTGGGCTTCTTGATTTTTCAGCCTGCCTTCTGGGGGAGGGGCCTGCTGCACCTATACTCAGGCAACCCTGTTTGGGTAGAGTCTCCATGTCCCCTGCAAGGGGGGATGGGGATGGGCACACTGTGAGCCGGTATTTCCAGGCTTTTGTTCTCTGGTGGCTTTCCCTGGTGGTTTGCTGTGCCTCCTCTGAGAGTCAGAGCAGCAGTGGCCGAATCTCAGCCTCTGTCTCAGAACAGAGGGGATCACGAGCCGTTCTCCACTGATGTTCTGGCCACTTTAACTCTGATTCTGTTGGTGCTGCTCCACCCTGCAGCGTCCCGAGATGTGTGCCCCACACCCGGTGTCCCAGCCCCCACTTCCAGGGCTGGTGCGTCTCTGTCCTTTGTGTTTCTAACACCGCCAGCCGCCAGCCGCCCCCATGCACTCCTGGAACTCCCGGTCTCAGTCTGGTTCCAGTGAGCGCACCGGAGTTCCAGTTTTCAGTCTGGTCGTGCCATTTTGCTGGCTTTAAAATGGGCAGCAGTCATGGGACTCCATCAGTGAAAGCAACCAAGGGCACATATGGGTGCATTTCTTCAGCCAACATCTACTGAGACCCCACTGTGGGCCACAATCCATATTAGACGCTGGGCACAAGTCAGCTCTATCCTCGAGGTTCTCAGTGCAGACGACACATGACAAGCCACCCATAGAATGGCTCTGTCTTATTCATCCCTGTATCCCTCATGCCTCACACAGTGCCCAGCACATAGTAGGAGCTCAATAAATAGCAATTTCCTTGGAGAGTGGGACAGTGTGGCAATCAAGTCTCTGGCATTTGGAATCTGGGAACTTGGGTTTGAATTATAGCCTGTCCAGGTATGTGCTGTGCAGCTCTGGGCAGGTCACTTCATCTCTCTGAGACTCAGTTTCCTTGTGGGTAGGATGGGAACTTAAATCACAGGGCCTGTGGGGGTTTAAGGAGCTGATTTGTGAAAAGAGCCTGGCCCGTGCTCAGCGCTCAGATTACACCTACCTGGAGTTAATGTGGTCACTGTAATGTCAGCGAGCTCTGGCAAACAATCCAGTCTCCATTCACTTTCTGGAAAGTGAGAAGGGCTGACAGACCGCCTCTGTGTCATCCACACTAGGAACCACAAAATCAAAACTGGTGGTTGACCTTCCTTCCCTTCATCTCTCCTTCTTCCCTCCCTCTCCCCTGCGTGCTCTCCCATTTCAACTCCTCTCTCTGCTTGCTGCCCCCTCCTCCTGGAGAGAGCTACATTCAGGTAGGAATCCAGGGAGGAGGGTTCTGGGAACAATCTGGCTCACTGGCTGCTTTGCAGACTGAGGTGGGAGACTGGGGATGTGAAATCAGAAAGAAGTAAATATGTGTGATGTTTGTCTTGTTTTCTTCATATATCAATGACAAAATAGTAGGAGATATTATGTGGATGGGTTTCAGGTGTGCTCTGCTATTTAAGATGATCTTTCCCCGAGACCTACTCTTTTCTGCTCTGCGTCTGCCAAGCAGCAAACCTGGCTCATGTTTGAATCTCGTGTGTTGGGAAATGAGCAGGGGAGTTACCGGGTCGGGTGTGGTATGACCCCTGCCAGAGGCAGTCTGGTGGGACCCAGTCTGTCCCGCACACTTGAGCTGGAGACAGAGTGCTTCCCTGCGAGCCAGGTGCGGGAGGCACCAGGGACCCTCTCCCTCTGCACCTTCGGGTCTCGGACCAGCCCTGCAGGGGCCGCCCTCAGGTCTGCCCTGGGGGAAAGGGTTCTGCCAGGGAGGGCGGCACAGCGAATGTTCCCTGTGGGGCTCCCGCACTGCTCCTGGGTCCTGCTGCAGAAGTGAGGTGGGAGGCACACCCTGGAGCACATCTCTCTCCTCCTCTCCTCGTCCACATCCCTGGTCCTGGGATCAGAATAAAACCTGCACTTGGCTCCGTGGGAGAGAGGCCCGGGTGCAGCGGCCCGGAGACACTCCCCAGCTGGCGGGAATTCTAGAGGCCTGTGTGAAGGCTGCTAGGTTGGCTGCACACAATGGCTCTCATGGTCCCACTGAGCTCCTGGGACCGGCCAGGCCCAGGACAGAGGCTCTGAGCACCAGAGCGAGAGTTCCTGCTCCTGTCAAACCTGCTGCTCCAGCTATACAGCGATGGGCCTGCTTCCCACCTCGTGGTCACAGCCCACCCTGGGTCCTCCCCTCAGGCCTGCCCAGGGCCTCCCCAGTCCTTCCAGGGCTCGGCTCTGGGGGAAAACACTGGCAGGCACGAGTGTTGGTGGGGCCGCACCTGCTGTAGAGCCCCTGTCACTCCCCTGACAGAGGAGAGGAATTTGAACAAGTTAGTTTCCTTTCTTGCCTCTGTGGAGACGTGTGGAGGGCCTGGGTCACCTCGCGGCAGCGTTTCTCAGGCTCTGGAGATGACTCGTGTACATGAGAACCAAACAAAGCACTCAGATGGGAAGGAAATTCTATGCAGTGTGAATTCAGAATATGTCAAGCAGTTAGGATTAAAATTGCATACCTTTCACTTTCCACTTTTGTAAAAAAATAAAACAAATACAACTTGTATTATAGCTGAAAAAACAGTGTCTTCTGTCCCCTCTTGCGGGAATCTATAGAGGCATAAGAGTCATGACGCTAACATGAGGTGTACTGATTGGCTTTTACCTGACAGTCACAGGCAGGGTTTGATGATGAGTGAGGAAGAAGAAGGAATGTGAGCAAGGAAAAGAGGGCAATTTCAGGTCTCTGTCCATTGTGCAGGTGCCGGTGTCAGGATGGGTCGTACTGCAGGTGGGGTGGGGGCAGGGTCCCCACTCTCAGCCTCTGTCATCAGACTCCCTCTCTTCACAAGCCCAGAGGGCAGGACTTGGCCTTTCTCACCTAGAGTTACATACATTAACTTCCCCAGTGGGAGCTTTGCATAGAGAGGAGCTTCCCTGCCCTCCCCTGGGACCGTGGTGAAGCTCCCTTGCCCACAGGATAGTTTCTGGACTGGAAGGTTGGGTTGGACTCTGTGTTTCAGCAGCTCACTTAGCAGGCCCCAATTCCTTCCTATTGTCCCTGGACGTGCGTCCCAGAACCCAGGACTCCAGATCCTTGATCTTGGACACCAGCTCCCCCAACTGACCCTGTGTCTTGATCTCATTCTTCTGAGTGACCACAGAGCAGAAGGGACACGACAAATCTTTCCCATGGTGCTCCTTCGGCCATAAATTGAAGCACTAGTGGCCATGGATATAAGCACAGTTTAGGTACATAGCTTTTTCTAGATAACCTAGGCAGATGAGACATTTGCTTCGTTCTTTAAAATGTTCAGCCAGACCCACTCTCGGGAATAATAAGTATACTGGAGTTTCCTAATGACCCAAATGACCATGAGGGCTTGAGGTTTTATCCTCTTTGCTTGCATAGACCTGTCATGTACCTAGTATTTCTCATCCCTCTACAAGGATATGGCCTACAGCATAATACAAATATGAATATGAATATAAATATAAATAAATGACTCTTGGCCCGGAACTTCTGATATCTGAGATGCTATTTAGGATAAATGGTGCAGTTGGTCATTCAGCTTTGACCTGAGCTGGTGAAATGAACCAGATCTGGGGTGTCCGATATCGTAGCCACCAACTACCCGTGGCCTTCGAGCACCTGGAATTCAGCTCACCTGAATTGAGATGTGCTCTGAGTGTAAAATGCACACTGGATGCTGAAACCAGAATAAGAAAGAGAACTTAAGTTATTTTATTGAGATTTTTAAAACACCGTCTCATTGACGTAAATGCATGTTAGAGTGATACCATTTTTCCAATTACAATTCTTTTGACTTTTCTCCTTTTACTGTGTGTAATGTGGCTACTAGAAAAGTTATGATTGACGCAGGTGGGTCACATTAGATGTCTGCGAGACGCTGCCAGACTCAGCTCAGAGAGCCTCCAGCTCGGGGAGCTGGTCCCACCTGGCCGCCACTCAGACCCGGAGCAGCAGCTGAGGGGTGGAAGCAGTCAATGGGGAGCTCAGTTCAGCATCTCATGTGACAGTCCAAGCTATGATCTTGTTAAGGAAAAGGAAGACTTGGTCATCTCTCCAGCGTGGGTATTGAAAATCTAGTCCTGCCCACAGCTCTAGGAGCAGAGAGCCCAAGTGCCCCCAGTGTCTCTAGGTGCACATGCTGTGCTTGGAATTGAGTTGGGCTCAGAAACACTTGCTGTATTAGTAAAATACTTCATTCCCCAGACTTTGCTCTCTCATATTTGCCTTTTGTAGAACCCTGAGAAGTTAAAAACAAAATTGCATAAGATTGGGTGTGTCCTCTGTGAGATTCTTCTCGGGTCTCCCACTCCCTCCAAAGGTGACTCGGTTCTGGAACAAGAATGATCCACAAGGGGCACTTTCTGTGAAAGTGTTCTCTTCCCACCTACCATACCAGCATTCACCTCTTGAATCTGATTCATTTTAATTTAATTCTAGGAGAAAAGCGATTTGCTGATGACAGAAAGTTTGTGCCACAAATGGTTTTATTCGGCATTGACCAAAATTTCAAAGGGAGCTACACGTTCAGAAAATTTGAATTTGAGTATTTACAAATCTCAAGAATTACCTGTGGCCAATAAGTATAATTTTTTTCTTGCCTTCTGGACAAAATCAGTCATGTATTTAACTTCATCAACATTACTCCATATATATTACTCCATATATATATTTGTGTGCCATGCTTCATCATTAATCCACACCATGGAAGGTAAAATTCCAATTTCAACTCGACTCATATTTTCTAAGATTAAAGCCTTCAGCTTTACTAATTAATAGTCACCCATCACTAATATCGGTACAAATTCTTTTTCACTTTAGCTCAGCTATTTAGAACATGCAGGTCCAGACTGATGGACACACAACCTATTTGCTAAGGAATCATGGGGAACCAAGCAAGGGGGATGGCATTTGGCTCTGCTTCATTCCCATCCTCTGAGATGGATTCTTCACGTTGATTGTATTGCCACTCAGTGACTAAAAAAAGAAATCTCCTATTGCTACCATGTTTTATTGCACAGTGAAATATAAAAATACAGGTGTATCAAAACCATGAAGCCAAATATATGTGAGATTCAAAATATGGGAAGGTCATAACAACAGTTCATAAATTATACGTATTTTAAATATCCTTTTTGGTGAACCCTCAGAGAAATTTGAGGGGTTTTTGTTGTTGTGCCTCACTGATTTTGTGTTTTTCTCTTCAAATAGAGAAAGCCCTGGTGGATTTTCGGGCTTGAGTGACACCTGAACTTTTGGTGAGTCCAGTGGTCGCAAACACACCCGGCCGCTAGGGTGGTGCTAGTGGTCTGAAACTATGCCAGCTCTTCCTCTTCCCTGTCCCCACCCAGGCTTACCCCCTCCTCCATTCTACTATCTGAAATGCCCAGCAGAGGGCAAGGACCCATCTGATTCCAAAACTGCTCAGTTTAGTAAACATTTCTGTCTCTTGATAATGAGGGGTATCTTCACCACCCACTCCTCACAAGACTACTAAAAATTAGAGCAGTTTAAACTCATAGGTAAATGTTCAGCCTGCCTTCTTTCTGGAAACCTTTATCCTTTTTATAGGAAGGAGAGCGGCAGAGGAAGAGGGAGAGTAGAAATCTTTTATTTTGTTTTATTTTTAAAAAGATTTTATTTATTTATTTGACCCAGAAAAAGAGACAGCCAGAGAGAGAGGGAACACAAGCAGGGGGAGTGGGAGAGGAAGAAGCAGGCTCCCAGCCGAGGGAGCGCCTGATGGGGGCTCGATCCCAGACCTCTGGGATCACACCCTGAGCCGAAGGCAGACACTTAATGACTGCACCACCCTGAGATCAGCGACCCGAGTCAAAATCAAGAGTCACTGATTACTTGAAGATTAAGCACTTGTGCCCCCTTAAACCCTAATGACACATGGCAAAAACTCAGCTAAATCCAGTCTCCCTTCAATTATTCCTAAATTGTAGGAGCTCCTTCCTTTGTCCCAAGACAAATCATTTCTTTATGCTGCTCTCCCAGGACAACTTAAATGTTGCTGCTTCTTCTTTCTCCCTTTCTCTCTTTTTAAAAAGATTTTATTTATTTATTTTAGAGTGAGAGCACTCACAAGCAGGGAGAGGAAGCACAGAGAGAGAGAGTAGAGAGAGAGATGAACATACTCCTTCCTGAAAGTGTGGAACTGACAGGGCTGGATCCCAGGACCCTGAGATCATGACCTGAGCTGAAACCAAGAATCCAACGCCATCCGATCAGCACCCAGGTACCCAACTTATAAACATTTAATAGAATCGGTTACTATTCTTTTCTTTTGGGTGGGTGTGGTCTTAATTCTTTTTGAATGAGACAAATTTAATAGCTGGGTCTGTGGTCTTGATTTTGGATATCAACTACAAGAAGTATCCAGCAAAAGTAGACAACAAATAGTTATTACCGGATTGATGTGAATTTAATTTTTATAACTTGAAATCAATCTGATTTTATATTATTCTCGATTTTCATGTTCCCTACACTTTCCTGCTTATCTAGAAGTGTAATGTAAAACAATATAACATAATTGAAGGGAGAAAACTTGATTGGACATTATGCAAAGAATAAACCAAAGGCCATTTACCCAAGCTGTGGTACTACGTCAAGGAAGGAAATATGAAGATGTTATGAAAATCTTATTTGTAAATTTCCATCTCAGAAGTAAAGTCTACAATTCTCATTATTCTTGGAATATTTTCAAATGTATCCAAACTTGTGGTGAATAAAAGAAAGCAATATGAAACTCGTGAGCTGCAATATTTAGAAATGGTGGTTGGATTTGACTGTGAGGCACACAGCCTTCTAACAGGCTATACATGCTGTGGGGTCACACTTTGGTCAGCCACCCGCAGATTCAAAACTCATACACTTTATTAGCATTAACAAGGGGTGAAAATTGTGTGAAATGGCTGATCAGTAATAATTGTTCTGTGAATATGAATTTTAGTTTGGATAAAAGACACGATATGATTTACTGCAACTTTAGATGTCTTGTTTCTATTATAAGCTCTCTTGCAAAATTTTCAAAAAGGAAAGGCTGTTGTCCAATTTCAGTGGTGTCTGGTCTGCTCCAGTTTGTCTAACAGTGCTTGAAAATACATATTTGCAATCATGGAGAAAACAGTTGGGGAGAAATGACTGGGTCCAGAGAGTGAGCTTGAGAGAACACTTCCCAAAACACTTTTGCTACTTTGAAAAAATTGAAATATAAGAATAGGTGTATTCCTTTTACATCAGTGGGATCTGCACCAATTCCATAGAGATAGATATTGACCGCTTAATATTGGGTTATTAAAAGAGATCAGGAAGAATCCCATTTTTCATTCTTTTTTAAAAAAATTATTTATTTGTATATTTTAGAGAGAGAGACATGTGTTTTTGCTTGGGATATAGAGGGAGGAGGTAGAATCTCAAAGCAGACTCCATGTTGAATGCAGAGCCCAACAAGGGCTCCCCCTAGGAACCCCATTTTTCTTAAAGGAGTTAGCAGACATGGCTTAAGACAGGCTTCTCAACCTTGGCTCTGTTGACATTTGCGGCAAGGGGACTCTTTGGTGGAGCTGCAGGAGCCTGGTAGTGTGGAGCAGCATCCCCGGCCTCTACCCACCAAATGACAGGTAGCACCCGCCCACAGCTGGTCCTCAATGTACCGAGACATTGCCAAGTGTTCCTGGGGCCAAAGCACTCTGCTTGGGGACCACTGGAAGCCAATATAATGTGTCCAAAGAACTGGGAATATACACCTTCCGGGTTTATATTCTATTATGTACCTTAATGGAGTAAAAATGATCTCTAGACCAAAAAGAGACATTGACGGATGTAAATACAGGGAGAGCGAGAACGCTAATGAAAAGCCTCATCACTGTAAATGCCTGGATGCCAGGATTCAAGTAGTAGAGAGCAGCCCACATTAATTTATTTCATTCATTGTACGATTGGATAATCATTCATTCCATTCGGGCGGTTTCTCACATTCTACAGAGGGTGGCTATGTGTGAGAGCAAGATGGAGAGTTTAGACGGTGGTTGATTAAACTGTTATTGAGCCACTACCACCCATGCCTGGCAACATGTACGAATTTTGTCCCACACATTGACTCTAGGTTTCGGCAAATCCCAGGCACATATGTGAGTCTCAGCACCAGTCTGAAGAAGTGGATTATTTCAGGATGTCTATAAATCAAAAGTGCAGTATAGCCTGAGACAGCCTGGAACAGCACTGCCAATAGGAATTCGCGGATGCAACAATCTCTGTCTTCCCCTGTCCAATATGGTAGCACCAGCTCAGAGTGGCTCTTAAGCCCTTGAAATGGGCTACTTTTCTTGTGTCACATGTGGAAATGTGAACATTTGGGGGATAGTAAATTAAAAATACATTGTTTAGTGTGCCTGGGTGGCTCAGCTTATTAAAAAAGACCATCTCTGATCTCAGCTCAGGTCTTGATGGCTGTGTGTTTCAATCTCTGCCTTTGTACTCCACACTGGCAGGAGCCTTCCTTAAAAACAAAACCAAACCCAAAAACATCATTTACATTTACTTCACCATTTTCATTGCTCTCTGTTTCCCAGTGTGCTTATTAGAAAACATGAAACCATGTCTGTGTCTTGCATTAGAAGCTCTTTATCAGAGAGCCCTGGATCTAGAAGGTGGAGAATTCTGCACTGTCAGGACATCTTAAACTCAACCCCTGCTCTAAGTTAGTGTCTGGGCCAGGCAGGACCTGCAGGCAGAGCTGGGGATCCGCCTAAGTTCGGATCCTTCTTCCATCTCAGCTCAAAGCCCAGTGAGGATTCTAGACTTGGTTTCCAATCGGCATTTCAGATCTCTCTCGGTTTGGACCATGTGCCCTTGATTTTGTGTGTTCATTCCTTAGCACTAGAAAGGACATTTAGTTAGGACCCATTAGGTATTTTCCACTTCTTTAAGGATGAAAGCGGATTTCAGGAAACAATAGCATTTAAATCACAGACGATCCTGCCATTCAGCTGTCCAGGTGATCTCCCTCTGGGAAGCCACCATGAAGTAGTTTGAAGAGGCAAGCCAATGTCCTGTCTGCCTAGCCTTTCTGGAGAAGTGCTTTGTGGAAAATGTATGTATGTATGTATAAATAAATAAATAAATAAATAAATAAATAAATCTATTTATTTATTTATTTATTTATTTATTTATTTATTTATTTCTGGTTCCTGGCACAGGACTCCTAAAATCCTTGCAGTTTCCTGAGGGATAGGAGAGCCTTCTGTTAGTCATAAAATCTCCAACAGACCTCTTTCCTCAGTTTAGGCTTAAGAGCGACATAGCAGGGGCCCAGAAATGGCATCGCAGTGGGCTGGTCACCAGAAGGACCAAACTGGGAGTCAAGGATTGAAATTTTTGCACCCAGCCACTGGCCATCTCCTGTGAGGGGAGGGGCTGAAGATTGGGTTACAAAAAGTCTTGAACAAGAGGTTGGTGAACACATTAATATTCTGGAAAAGTGATTTTTCCCCAGAGAGGGCGTGGAAGCTCTCCACCACTCCCCACCCCCCTTTAGACCTTCCTTGCTATACGCATCTCTTCCATTGGGTGTTTCCTGAGCTTCGGCCTCTTCATAATAAACTGTTCAATGTAAGTAAAGTGCTTTGCTGACTTCGAGCTTCCTACTTTTTTTTCCCCTCTTCATTCACATAACTTCTTTTATTACAGTGTATTTATAATTGTTTTTCCCTTTTTTAAAATTTAAATTCAATTAGGGCAGCATATAGTGCCATTGTTAGTTTCAGATGTAGTGTTCAAGAATATATCATTTGCATATACTCCCCCAGTGCTCATTGTATCACGCGCCTCAATGCCCATCACCCACCACTCATCCCCCCCACCTCACTTCCAGCAACCTCAGTTTGTTTCATATACTTAAATGTCTCTCATGGTTTTTCTCCCTCTCTGATGACCTCCAGTTCAGTTTTCCTCTCTTCCCCTATGATCCTCTCCTGCACTGTTTTAGAGTCTACCTATGAGTGAAACCATATACTTGTCTTTCTCTGACTGCCGTGTTTCACTCAGTATAATACACTCCAGTTCGTCCAGGTCGTATGTAAGTGGTAAGAATTCATCCTTTCGAATGGCTGAGTCGAATTCCTTTTTACACATGGAGCTCCACTTTTCTTTATCCATCCACTTGTGTGATGGGTCATTCTAGTGAAATTATCAACCCTGCTGAGTGGGGTCTGAGGGAATACCTGACCTTGTGGTTGGACAGAAGTGTGGGTAGCTTGAACACCCCATTTGTGACTGGCCTCTTGCAGTGGGGACAGACTTGTGGGACTGAGCCCCTGAACTGTGGAGTATGAATCGAACTGTTTGGAGTGAACCGCTTTTAGTTGGTTGTGGTTGGTGTCAGGAAATAGAGCACATGGGTGTACTTGAAACATGAACACATCTCCTCCCTCCACTGCACCAATTGACTGCATAAAGCTCCCACTTCCACGGGGTCCTCTGTGCTCTGTGGTCTCTTGGAAGAATGGAGTCAGGTCTCGACTGGCAGCAGGGGAAGTTGGCTTAAGATCAAAGATCTGGAGCCTAGCTGAGAGCTATTCCCAGGTAAAGCCATGGATGCCGAAATGACCCCACTGCCCCCCTTCTTCACTAAGGACTCAGAGATTGTGATATCACAGTTGGTTCCCTCAATGCAAAGCGTGGGAATTATCAGACTTTGGGCATTTTATGGGCCTGTGCCCCTCAGCCTGCAGAGTGAGCACCTGGTAGGTCTCTGATAAAGACCGACGGTTGAGTCCTGCTCTGACACAAGTGAGCCACCCGACAGAGTCCATTATTATCAGGACAGATCGGTTTCTTGTGAGACATCTATTCGGAGTGAGCGATTGCCTCATACACTCTTCCTTTCCTGTTAAGCTTCCCACCTCCTTTGGGCTCTTGACTGGTGCCCTTGTGTGGCCTCCCTGCCATGCCAAACCTCAGGTGGAATCTATTCCCTATGGAGCACCTGCCTCATCTCTGATTTCCACAAGACATGTAATACAGTTCCGTCTTTTTCTTGGCTTTGTGGGGAAAATGATACTACAATGTGTGTGTCTTAACCTTTTTTGATATGGAAAAGGGTGTGGCTACCCCAGAGTGCAAAAAAAAAAGCAAAGGCTTCAAAATCATACTGCCCTCATGTCTGGTCTTGCTTATTTCCTTCCTTACAAATATTTTTAGTGATTCACTGCTTAATTATCTTGAGACAAGGTCTCTCTCTTATAGGCATTACAATTGAGTCCTGAGTTCGATGTTCAGGACAGATTTCTGTGGGAAGTTTCCCATTGACTGTGGAAAGAGCAGAGATAAGCCACTGAAATGCAAAAGGAATATGTGGGCCTCTTCTATGTTCAGGCTCTGCATTCTGACCAGTGGCTGAATTTGTTTTTTCTCTTCCAATGGGTAAGGACCTCAGATGTAGATACACCCAATGACAACCTCATGATTTCTGCTACCCCGGAGGAGGGCTACAAGTGGGCATTTGGTTCAGATAGAATCCGAAAAAGAGCTTGGCAGGTTCAGCTAAGCACACAACTGGCATCATGGACTCCCTTTGCTGCCCTCTCTGGCCAAATTCTACTGGGAAGTAGATCCAGGGAACATGCAAAGAATAGATGTGGGCATTTCAGCAAAGAATCTGTTCACTACCACAGGAAGTTCCAACTGCCTGCAAAACTTGGATTCTGATTGTGGATTTGAGAAATAGAAAGCCCTCATTTATTTATTGGCACTGGGCCTAGGTTGCTCTCTTCATGGACCCCAAGTTCTACCTAGTGGGGGATCATCCTTTGGGTGTGGATATTTGAAACCTTCATTTTCTAACATCAGCATTGTGTCCTGGATCAATTCCTAACCTTGTGACCAGGTTTACCAAAGTAGTACTTTACCAAAGTAAAGGGGTTGTTTTATGCCATTATTTTCTGGGGCTTGATCTCATGAATCTGAGATCATGACTTGAGCCGCACCAGAGTCCAAGGATTCACCAGGTTCCCTGACTACATACACTTTTTTCTTTTTTTACCATGTATTGTAGTTGCTTGGTTAAGTCCATGGCACTTGGTTTTGTTCTAAAAGGTTTCCTTCTTTAGGTATATTTGGAGCTTGGTTCTTTCCATTTCATTGCTACTTATGAACAGATCAAAATCCTGTGTCTATTGAGTGCCCCATCCATGAGCTAGAACACACACTGAACCCTGCATTTGGGGAGTATTTAAAATACTTCATTTAGAAAAGTAATAGTTGTATGTATTGCCCTCAACCCGCTCACTATCACAGAAAATGCAGTGGTGAAAATACACAGTGATAGCTTCCCTCATTATTCAGTGAAGAGTCTGCTTTACATACACATACTGACCAAGAAATTACAAAAGATTTAGAGGTAATCTGGCACGTCCTCAGCTATACACAGAGAAAATCAGGTAGTATGTATAGACGGTGAGAAAATGACATAATTTCATTAGTATATGCTTAGAGAAATATGATTTTGAAGAATGGAATTTCTGTGAACACTGCTCTTCATTTCATCTGGGACCCATTTTAAACTTTGTTCTAGAAATGTCTGGGTGACTCCTCGGAGGATAGAATGGGTGGGGATGGTGTTTAAATCAAGAGTGGGACTTTCTATTTATTCTCAATCTGTTTTTCTTTTCCTCTTCACCCTGAAGCTTTATTAGTGACTTCCTATTTAGTGATGGCAGGTCATCCCCCTCATGTCGTTTATTTTCAAAAAAAAAAAAAAAAAGAGTGAGAATGTGTGAGATTGGGGTTCAACTTGAAACAAGCGTTTACTCTCCCATGCCCCCTTGTCTGTAAAGACAGGCCCCTGTTGACACCATTGTGAAGTTGGTCAGCTGTGCAGCTGCATTGACTCTGAAAGGTTCGGCGATGACAATTACCCGCCATGGTGACTTTCGGGTTTCTCACACCTCTGCTGTCCTTTCCAGCTTGGACTCTTGAGCTGACCCATTCCCGCGGATTGGTGTTTGCCCTGCCGCTCCAACTCAGAATGGGAAATTGCTCTGGTTCCTGCTGTGATGGTATGTTCATAATGATCTTCTTGAATGCTGTTTGCCATGGCTCAGTTCACTCTTTCTCAAACCATTTTTCTCATCATTGAAAATTTCTCTCCCAATTTCATTCACACATGTTTTGTATAGTTTTGTTCTATCCCTTGATTTCTACTGTTGGTGGTTCTACTGAGCTAGCAACATTGGTTTTTGTCCTCCATGGAGAACAATGGACTACTTCCTATGATATCCCGCAACCCCTCACTTGTCACCCCTAGGTTCTCAAGCAAGGGGGAAAATCACGGCAGTGTCTAATGTTCATTTAAGCTTCTTTTTAGATTTTATTTATTTATTCGACAGCAGATAGAGACAGCCAGCGAGAGAGGGAACACGCAGGGGAGTGGGAGAGGAAGAAGCAGGCTCATAGCAGAAGAAAGCCTGATGTGGGTTGATCCCATAACGCCGGGATCATGCCCTGAGCCGAAGGCAGACGCTAACCGCTGTGCCACCCAGGCGCCCCTTGTTTAAGTTTTTAAGCATCCTAAATTCTATATTCACATTATGCATTTCTGAAATTTAGAGTGAACCCAGAAAGGTTAATATGGAGGACATTTATCATTGTTTTCTCTCAGTGTCTTACAAAATCTGCCCTGTACTCATTCACTCCCCAAAGGGGTGTGGATTTCAGGATTTTGGGGACATGTGGGTTCTGCTCCTATCAATAGTTGCCCCAAAGCAGATCCTCAGAATATGAGAGTCTACATTTCAATTTATGACCCCCAAACACACATTTCCATTTCTAAGAACTTTGGGTGTTATCCAAAATGACATTTTCTAGAGATTTCAATGGTATGCTACCATCCATCCCATTCAGCGCCCCAGACGTAAGTATAGTTACAATAGCATGACCTTTTTTTCTCGGTGACGCAATGAATAGCCGGCCTTTAATGTACGGTGAAAGATGGGTAACTGGTTAATGGATCGAAAGTTAATGAATGATCGAGCAACTAAGTACAGATTATTAGTGATGCACAAAGAAAAATAGGTGATGTAGACATAAGAACAGAGACACACACATTATATATATAAGTATATATGTATATATAGATGATTGCATACGTTTGCACATAGGATTGTAGCTTGAAAACAGAACGTGTCTACATTAAAGTGGTTTTGATGTAATGTGTTTCTTAGTTCTCCTGAACTTTCATCCAGATCTCTTCCCAAAAGCTAAGCTATGTTTTTTTTTTTCTCTATGAGTTGACAAGGGTCTCAGGAACTCCTAGTTTGTTTGGAGGCACTTCTATTTGTGTGAGGAATAAATAATGCAAGATGGCATTGTTTCACATGTTTGAAAACACAAGACTTTGTAACAGTGACCCTCCCTTCCTTTACACTGGGATTCATCTCATTTGATCTGCTGACCTTAAGACAGACAACTGGAACATTCTAGAGAACAGTCATGGATATTTGTGGACAAGGGCCCCAGAGAGTGGATTCAGGGAGACAGCAATAGGTTTGCTCGTTTGCTTTTTGTTGTTGTTGTTGTTGTTGTTGTTGTTGTTGTTTGCCTCTGATTCTGTCCAAAAGAAATCATGTTGGGGTAAAATGCTTGTATTTAGAAAAAGCAGCTGTGTGTCACAGAACAATGGTCTGGGAACTCAGGCTCCCAGATTTGAATCCAGCTCTGAAACTTGTGAAATTGTGAGATCTCAAACAAGATCTAGACCCTCTAATTCACCTTTCTGACCACGTGACAGGTGTTCATTCGTTCAATGCTCATCACACACTTATGCGATGATTTGTTTCCTCTCCCTATTCCTCAGGTGGAGGAACAGAGGCACAGAGATGAATGTGACCAGGTTCATGAACTCCTCTAAGTAAAGGATCCAGGAGGTGAACCCAGGCCTGCAGTCCAGTGCTCGCAAGTCTAACTACCGAACCGAACTGCACCCTTATGACTCAGCCATGGGATCAGTAGTTACTGTGCAAAGAAGCTTTAGCATCTGCGTGGATGTCAGAATTCCCTGAGCCAAGGGGAATCCCAAAACACTGTTTGTCATTATGGAGGTCGTGTACTGTGGTCACATAGCTCAGGGAAGCTCTTGAGCCATAGAAGTCCAGATCTTGCCATAGTCATTCATCTGAAAAGGACGTGAAAAGCTCGGTCCGTTTGAAGCCATGATTGTGTTCAGTTCAAAGATTCTGAGGGTTTGGAGGCACCGCTTAGGACAAGCCAGTCAAATTTGCTTGAACGCTGGGCTACTTCCTCAGCACCTGACCTCAATCTGGTCAGAATGGAGTGAGACCTCATGGTATTTGATGGCATTGTCAGTACATGAGAGTAAGTCCTAGCTCAAGTGTCGAAATCGATCCTGTGAGCTTAGGGACACTCCTGGGACAAGGAAAAAATAAGACTCAAAGAACCAGTTTATGATTAACCTTCTGTCCAGAGCTGGTCAGTGCCTGGCCAATCAGTGTCATGGCATGGTCACTCTTCAGGGCATGGCACAAATAGAATAAGAATAGGGAGCATGCTGGGCGGTGCCTGGCTGGCTCCGCCAGTGGAGCATTTGACTCTTGTTCTCAGGGTCGTGAGTTCAGACCCCATGTTGGGCATGGAGCCTATTTTAAAAACAGAGAGAAAAGAATCGGGACATAGTGTTGTAGATTTGATAACATTCTCCCATGAGCCCTAAAAAATGCTTGAATGCCATGAACTACACACTTTAGGGACAGTGACCAACAAGAACTCAAACACCCATAACAGCCTGCTGTCCCATCATCCTGTTTGGACACACTTGTCCAGCTGGGCCAGGAGTGTCCATGTCTAAGGGGGGGCCTTTGTTCTTCCAGAGCTCTCCCATTGTTGGCCAGTAAGTGCAAAGCATGAGAGAGGCCATGCTTCATGACTATAGTACACACATAGCCTTGCAAAGCAAGCAAGACTAGAAGTCAAACAGCATCAAATGAATAATGGTGCTTGGTTTTCAATGATAGAACTTCATAATTGACAAATCGTCAACAATTGATGAGCTTCCTCACAAAGGATGTGAGATGAAACAGAAAGTCCTGCTTAGATCTGAATCTAAGTCTTCAATAAAGGTTGCTTATTATCACGTGCAAAATAGTATACAGCAGATGATAGATTTAATGCAAAAGCAGGTCTGGGTGATCCCACGGAGAGTCGCGTGACGTGTAGCCCAGGGTGTGGGTATGGAAGGGTCCCTCTCTATGTGTCCTTTGTATATTCCCTGATTTTTTTTTAAAAAGATTTTATTTGAGAGAGAATGAGAGAGCAGTAGCTGTGAGTAAGGGGGATGGGGGGAGGGAGAAGAGGGACAAGCAGGCACCAAGCTGAGTGCAGAAACAGAGGCCTGGCTCGATCCCAGGACTCCTGGAGATCATGACCTGAGCCAGGCCGTACACGTGACCCAATCGAGCCACACAGGCGCCCCTGAGGGTCCCTCTCAAAGGAGTGTAGGGCTTGGTCCCCTGCCACCAGGGTCTAGAGAAGGATGGGGGAGTCTATAAAGACTGGATCTGGGGGAGGAAGGAAGGAACAGGGAAGGTGCCCATTCAGAGCCAGTGCAGTTCCGGTTCACTCTAGTGAGGCCTTACCCAGGCAGTTTTGAGACTTCAAGCTTTATCAATACCAGTGAGATACTAGAGGTCATAGGCTTAATTTATTAAACCAGTGAAAGCACTAGCCCAGGTGACCATTTTCCCAGTTAATTCACAGGAACTGCTCAGCCAGGGCTGGTCACGCAGCTGGAAGCTAATTCTTGGTAGAGCTGTCATGTGACAATTAGTTTGAAAGTCCTGGGTTCTGAATCAAGCTTGGAGCCCCGTAAGCAGACCACTGGTCCCCGAGTGTGCCCAACTGGTCCCGGGAAAGTACCCACATCGTATGCAGCTAGTAGGGTGAATGCTGGGAGGATGGCCACAGTTGGGCTTCCCCTGGCCCTCAGAGGGCTTGTCAAGGGGCATCTGCACTGTGTTCTGGGTCAGGGGTTGAAACCTAGATGTGCGAAGTTGAGCTAGGATTTGGACTTTGCTGTTGGCTCAGGCACCTCCCCCAGGGCATCCACTGTCTCCCACAGACAACTTGGGGCTGGAAGATATGAGAAAGAGACGAGGAGCCTTGGTTCAGGGCTGCAGGGCTTGATCTCAGGTGTCTGGGCAGATGTCAGGTGTTCCGGGACCTCTCTCCCCAAGGAACCAACTCCATTCCTGTCCCGGCTCCCCCACTCAACATTAAGTTGTCTCTATAGCTTGGCTTTGGTAAATAGTGCTGCCGAACATGGGCAGATATTTCTCTGAAATCTAAACTTGAATTCAAATGGATTTCTTATCCAAGAGTGGGATTGCTGGGTGTAAAGGTATTTCTTTTGTGAATTTTTTTGATGAAGTCCCATATTGTGTTTTCATAGTGACTGCATCAGTTTACATTCTCTGTGGTATTTGAAGGCTATATGAACCCTAAGACCTTCCTAAAGCCCTGATTCAGGTGGCTTTTGCTAGGCAAATGATGAACCATGGGATCAAAAGTTTGAACTCTGATGAACTTATCACTCCTTTTCTATGGTCTGATAGCAAGATGTCAACAGCTCTTTCTGTTCTCATGCATTTCCCACGGCCCTGAGAAAACAAAAACAAAAGTGAAAACATCCATATTTTCTAGGTCTCCGGAAGCTGTCCAGGAGAATAAAGCCGAAGGTTCACCTCCTACTTGACCCTGTTGGAAGGTACTGTGAAATTCATTCATTAAGTTGATTCAAGAATAATTATTATTCTCGGGAGGAGTTAAGATGGCGGGAGGAGTAGGGGACCCCTTTTTCAGCCGGTCCCCTGAGTTGAGCTGGATATGGGGTACCCAGACCAGCCTAAATAACCACGTGAATCAGCCTGAGACGCAGGATGATGCATCTGATCTCTACAAATGAACATCTCCAGCGCTGAGTATTGAGGTATGAAGAGGGGAGCTGTAAACCGTGCACAGATATCGGAAGATAAACAGAAGGGGAGGGGAGCCGCCGCGCTTGGGCGCGGGAAGCGCAGCCACTGCACGGGAGCGGGCGGACTCATAGAGGGCACCGCGAGAGCCGGACTGAGACCGTGAGCCGTGAACACGCGCCACCATGCATCTCCTCTCGGAACACCGGAATTCTGGTGTGTCACGGGATTCAGACTGAGACCGGAATCCCCCGGAGCGACACGCTAGCGGCGGCTGGCGGCTGGCGGGCCACCTGCACGGGAGCGGGCGGACGCTCTCGCGGTCGGCACCCGCGAAACAGCAGACTGATACCCTGAATCGGGCGCGCGCCACCAGGCTTCTCCCGAAACTCCGGAATCGAGGTGTGCTCACCGGGCATAGACTGAGACCGGGAGACCTGGGAGCGTGCGGGGCGGCCGGCTGGCGCATTAGGAAACACAAAGGACAGACGCGCCGGTTCCTGGAAGTGAGGGCAGGACGCCGAGTTGGTGCGCACATCCCGGGACGCTGCAGGGTTGAGCAGCACCAACAGTAATAGAGTTAAAGTGGCCAAAACATCAGTGGAGGACGGGCCGCAATCCCTCTGTTCTGTGACAATGCAGCCTCTGCTGCTCTGACCCCCTCAGAAGAGGCATAGCCGGTCAGCCAGGGAAAGCCAGAGAACAAAAGCCTGGAAATACCGCCCAGAGAGCCTATCCCCATCCTCCCTCGCAGGGGACACGAGACTCTAAACAAACAGGGCTGCCTGGAGAGCCTGCGCAGGCAGGCCCCTCCCCAGAAGGCAGGCTGAAAATCAAGAAGCCTACAACCGGAGGGGCGCGCCTGGGTGCAGGTCATTGAGCGCCTGTCTCTGGCTTAGGCGTGATCCCAGCATTCTGGAAAGGAGTCTCCATCGGGCTCTCTCCGCTGGGAGCCTGCTTCTTCCTCTCTCACTCCCCTGCTTCTGTTCCGTCTTGCTGACTATCTCCCTCTCAGATAAGTAAAATAAATAAAATCTTTAAAGAAGAAGCGCCCACATCTCTAAGTCTATAAAACAAGGGCACGGCCTGGGACCCAGTCAATAATTTTGGGCTCTGAACGGCCCGCAAGCTCCCCTCTCATGAAACAATGAAGGAGAAGCCCCAGCAAAGAAAAGACAGTGAGTCACTGGCTCTGCCACAGAATAATCTACGATATGGATGTAACCAATTATCAAAGTGGAATTAGAGAATAACAATGATTAAATAATGAGTAGACTAGAAAGTATTGGAAAATGTTATGAGAATATAGAAGTCCCTAAGGGCGGAAATGAGACGGAATTTGACAGAAAGTAAAAATTCTATGAACCAAATGAGGCAAAACTAAGAGGCTCTAGGCAGGGTCACCGAAGCAGAGGCGGAAGATTGGTGAATTGGAGGATGCTCAGTTAAAGAGAAAATAAAAATAGAAGATGGTCTTAAAAAAATCCACGCCACGAATGTTGGCTACGGAGATTACATACTCATGAAACGATCCAATGTTAGAATCATCGGCATCCCTGAGGGGAGTGGAGAAGAAAAAGGTCTAGAAGAGATATTTTGAACATGCAGCTGAAAACTTCCCTAATCTATAGGGAAACAAAATTCGTGTCAAGAGGCAGAGAGGGACCCTCCCAAGATCAATGACAGACTACACCCGTCGTCATAGATGCAACTCGCAAATAGTGAGATCCAAGGATACAGTATTGAAAGCGGCCAGGGCAAAGAAATTTCTCACGTACCAAGGCGAGGCGTCAGAATTACGTCCAAGACCTCTAACTAGACTGAATGGAGAAAGGGTTGGGGAGCATTTTTAAAGCTCTTTCAGGAAAACGTGCAAGCTACGGATCTTTTGTCAGCAAGGACATGTCTTCGAATGTGATGGAGAAATAAAGACTATTTCAGAGATCAGACAGTGCCTAAGCGCAATTTGCCGTAATTTAAGAACCAGCCCTACAGGAGGAATTTAGGGGGTTTCTATAAAAGTAAAAAGCCCTAAGAGTGATACAAAACTGAAAATCAAGGCAATACAAACAAAGAACTCTACTGCTAACATGGCAGAATTAAGCCTATATCTCTCAGTACTCAGTCCTTAACATTAATGGTTTAATTCTTGCTTTAAACGATGCACAGGGTTGCAGATTGGATAAAAAGAAATACTATCCATTTCTGTGTCTACAGAGGGCATTTGAGCCAGATGATTCATGACTAGAGTAAGGATGAGTACCATCTTTCATGAAATGGACTCAAAAGAAAGATAGGGGTGCAATTCTCATATCAGATAACTGGATTTTAAACTCAGAGCTATAGTTAAGTCAAGAAGGGCACTATATTGTTTTCTTAAAAAGTATTCAACAAGTGGATATGACAATTATAAATATAATATGCCCCCAAAAGGGGAGCAGCAAGATCACAAGCCAACTCTTAACCAGAATGCAAAGAGGCTATAAGATAAAAATACCATTAATAGTAGGGGACTCAACACTCCACTCTCGAAAGAGCGGAGACACCCTGCAAGAACTAAGCAAAGAATCAAAGCTTTTGAATGCCATACCGAGAGTTGGACCTCTTAGATATATGTGTTGGAACACTACACCCCAGAACTAAAGAATACCATTCTATTCTAATGCCCATGGAACATTTTCAAGAATAGACCAGTGTTCTGGGACACAAAACAGGTCTCAGCCGATACCAAAAGATTGAAATTATCCCCTTTTGCATATTCTCAGACCACAACGCCTGAAATTGAACTCCAACCACAAGGAAAAATTTGGAAGAAACTCAAACACTTGAGACTAAGAACCATCCTGCTCAGGAATGACTCCGATAAACCAGGAAATCAAAAATCAAATTAAACAATTTATGGAGACCAATGAGAATGAAAATACAAATGTCCAAAAACCTATGGATAATTAGTAAAAGGCAGTCCTAAGGGGAAATACATAGCCATCCAAGCTCACTCAAAAGAATAGAAAAAATCTAAAAATGCAAGTTTTTATATTCTCACCTCAAGAAGCTAGAACAGCAACAGAGGGACAGGCCTAATCCACGCACAAGGAAGCAGTTGACCAAAAATTAAAGCTGAAATCAATCACAGAAACCAGAAGTACAGTAGAGCAGATCAACAGGACTAGAAGCTGGTTCTTTGAGAGAATCAATAAAATTGACAGACCACTTTGGCAAGACTTATCCAAAAGAAAAGAGAAAGGACCCAGATTATTAAAATTATGAATGAAAAAGGAGAGAGGTCACGACGAACACCATTGAAATTGGAAGGATTATTAGAAATTTTTATCAACAGCTATATGCCAATAAACTAAGCAATTGAAGAGATGGAATCCTTCCTGGAAACCTATAAACTACCAAGATTGAAACAGGGAAGAAATTGATTTCTTAAACAGGCCAATTAATTATGAAGAAATTGAGTCAGTGATAAACAACCTTCAAATAACAAAACCCAGGCCCGGACGGTTTTCCTGGGGAATTCTACCAAACATTCAAAGAAGAAATAATACCTATTCTCCCAAAGGCTTCAAAAATAGAAACAGAAGGAAACCTACCAAACTCATTCTATGAGGCCAATATTACCTTTGATCCCCATAAACCAGGCAAAGACCCCTCAAAAGAGAATTACAGACCGATTTCCCTAATGAATATGGACGCCAAAATCCTCAACAAGATACTTGCTAATAGAAATCCAACAGTTCATTAAAAGGGATTATCCACCACGATCAAGTGGGATTCATAATCTGGGATGCAAGCGTGGTTCAATATTCGCAAATCAATCAGCGTGGATACATCATATCAACAAGAAAAGACTCAAGAACCATATGATCCCTTTCCCCACCTCGATGCCAAAAGCATTTGACAAAATACAGCATCCTTTCCTGATTAAAACCCCTTCAGAGTGTAGGAATAGAAGGTACATTTCTCAATCTCATAAAAGCCATCTACATGAAAAGCTCTTTCTCCACTGCAAATATTAATTTTTCAATGGGGAAAAGCTTTTCCTTAAGATCAGGAACACGACACAAGGATGCCCACTCGCCACTCTTATTCAACGTAGTACTAGAAGTCCTTGCAACAGCAATCAGACAACAAAAAGGGATCAAAGGTATTCAAACGGCGGAAAAGAAGAAGTCAAAATGTCTCTTCTCGCAGATGACATGATACTTCATATGGAAAACCCAAAAGAAGCCACTCCCAAACTATTAGAAGTTATAGGTTAAATCTGTGCAATGTGGCGGGATACAAATCAATGCTCAGAAATCAGTTGCATTTCTGTACACAAATAACGAGAACGAAGAAAGAGAAATTAGGAATCCATCCCATTTACAATAGCACCAAAAACCATAATGCTACGTTGGAATTAACTTAACCAGAGACGTAAAGGACCTTATTCTAGAAACTACAAATCACTCTTGAAAGACATTGAGGAAGACATAAAAAGATGGAAAGATATCTTGATGCTCATGGATCGGAAGAATACCATAGTTAAAATGTCCATGCTACCCAGAGCAATCTACACTTTCGATGCTATCCCGATCAAAAATGCTTCCGAGAACGTTTTCAAAGAACTGGAACAAATAGTCCTTAAATTTGTATGGAACCAGAAAAGACCCGACCCCCAAGGAACTGTGTTGCAAAGGAAAACAAAGCTGGGCATCAATGCCGGATTTTGAGCTGTACTACAAAGCTGTGATCACAAAGACAGCATGGTACTGGCACAAAAACAGACACATAGACCAGTGGAACAGGAATAGAGAGCCCAGAAATGGACCTCAGCTCTGGGCAACTAATATTTGACAAAGCAGGAAAAACATCCAGTGGGAAAATGATGTCCCAATAAATGGTGCTGGGAAAATTCTGGACAGCTACATGCAAAAGAATGAAACTTTGACCACTCTCTCACACCACACAAAAATAAACTCCAAATGGATGAAAGACCTCGATGTGAGACAGGAATCCATCAGAATTCTAGAGGAGAACATAGGCAGCAACCTCTACGACATCGGCCAAAGCAACCTTTTTCATGATACATCCCCAAAGGCAAGAGTAGAAAGTTCTAAAGATAAAATGAATTTATGGGACTTCAATAAGATTAAAAGTTTCTGCACAGCCAAGGAAACAGTCAGAAAAACTAAGAGGCAGCCCACGGAATGGGAGAAGATATTTGCAAATGACACTACAGATAAAGGACTGGTATCCAAGATCTACAAAGAACTTCTCAAACTCAATACACGAAACAAATAAACAAATCAAAAATGGGCAGAAGATATGAACAGACACTTTTCCAATGAAGACATACAAATGGCTAACAGACACATGAAAAAAATGTTCAAAAAATCATTAGCCATCAAGGAAATTCAAATCAAAACTCACACTGAGATACCACCTTACGCCAGTTAGAATGGCAAAATAGACAAGGCAAGAAACAACAATTGCCGGAGAGATGTGGAGAAAGGGGATCCCTCCTACATTGTTGGTGGGAATGCAAGTTGGTACAGCCACTCTGAAAACCGTGTGGAGGTCCCTAAAAGTTAAAAATTGAGCTACCCTATGATCCAGCCATTGCACTACTGGGTGTTTACCCCAAAGATACAGACGTAGGTGAAGAGAAGGGCCATATGCACCCCAATGTTCATAGCAGCAATGTCCATTGGCTGAAGTAATCGTGGAAGGAGCCGAGATGCCCTCTCAACAGATGACACTGGATAGCAGCTGTGGTCCATATATACAATGGAATATTACTCAGTAATCAGAAAGAATGAGTTCTCAACATTTGCCACAACATGGACGGCACTCCTTGAGGAGATAATGCTTAGTGAAATAAGTTACAGAGAAAGACATGTAATTATCATATGATTTCTCTCATCTATGGAAACATAAGAACTAGAATGATCAGTAGGGGAAGAAAGGAGCAAAGAAAAGGGGGGTAATCAGAAGGGGAAGAAGTCAAGAGGAGACACCATACTTGAGGAAATAAAACTGAGTGGCCTTATGAGAAAATTAGTGTGTGGTAACGATACCCGTATGTAGTAAGTGGAAAGTGTTATATTATAAAAGCGGTATTAAAAGATGTACACAAACCATTCAACTATTTATTTGCATATTCTGGAAAATCGGATGGCCTCGTATGGTGATCATTATATCCATACGAAAAATCAGCTATTAAATACACACAAAAAAATAATATTCTAAAGGCTCCAGGAAGTCCAACACCTTCCTGATTTTGGCCCAGGTCAGACAGTCAGGGTCAAGGAGATTGAGCTCCCGTGTTGGGCTCCATGCTGGGTATGGAGTCTGCTTCAGATTCTCTCTCTCCCTCCCTATGCCCTCCCCTGCTCTCACACTCTCTGTCTCTAAAAGAAAGAAGAAGAAGAATCATTACACTAGTTTTCAGTGTCCCATACTTAAGACAAAAATGCCAAGCCATATTATTTTTGTTTCATGTGTGAAAATTTTAATTTAGCTGGCCACTCATTAGTTTATAACCACAGGAGTCAAATGGCATTTGCAACTCAAGTCTGTTCACATTTCACGGTAGGTATAGTGAAGCTAACGAATGGACATTAGTCTGTTATTAAATATTAGGAAAAATAGATCTTTTATTATTTTTAATGAATAGACGTTATTACTTCGAATAGGTTTAGATTAAGATAATAATTGAGCAGAGATAATATAAAAAGCTTCCCTATCAAATTTTATCCCTTTGGCGCACAATTTCCACAATCCTTAAAAGCTTCATCAGTGTGGAACACATGTCACGAATCACAAACCAGTGTAGCGATATTAATACTCATTGAAGGCCAGCATCGCTAGGAAGGTCTGCTCTGTGTTGTGCAGGAGTATGGGTTTTGACAAATGCATAAAGTCGTGTATCCACCATGTACAGAGTATCACTGCCTTGAAAATCCTGTGTTTAACCT
This sequence comes from Ursus maritimus, assembly GCF_017311325.1. Classification (NCBI taxonomy): domain Eukaryota; kingdom Metazoa; phylum Chordata; class Mammalia; order Carnivora; family Ursidae; genus Ursus; species Ursus maritimus. The sequence goes on along the minus strand of NW_024425452.1, from coordinate 9,194 downwards.
ATTCATGCCTTTGCACTTTCTCTAGAAATCTTAACAAATGTTGACCTTTTGTCATCTCTATAGCTTTCCTTTCTCCAGAATGTCATCTAGTTGGAACCGCAGTTACGTTGCTTTTCCAGACTGACTTCTTTCACTTTTATCTATACAGTTCACATTCGTCGATGTCTTTTTGTGACTTGATAGCTCAATTATTTTTTTTAATCTCCTTTTTATTATTGTTTGAGAGAGAGAGAGTGAAAGTGTGTGGGGAGGGGCAGAGGAAGAGGGAGAGAGAATCTTCAGCAGCCTCCACGCTCAGCAGGGAACCCATCTGACGTGGGGCTGGATATCATGCCCCTGAGATCATGACATGAGCCAAAATCAAGAGTTGGATGCTTAACTAAGTGAGCCAGCTATGTGCTCCGGTAGCTCAGCTCTGTTTATTACCAAGTCGTATTGCATTGTAAGGGTGTATTGCCGGTTGTTTCTCCATTCACCTAGTGTAGGACAGCTTAGTTTCAGATTTAGTGTTCATAAATCGTTTCGATAGAAGCACTCCTGGGCCAGTTTTCATGTGGACACATTTTTCAACTCCAACCGGTAAATACCTAGGAGTGAGATGGCTGGATGACACAGCAAGACTGTGTTTTGCTTTTGTAAGATTTGATAGGATTCACCAGTCAAACCATCTGGGGCCGGCTCTTTCCTTTCTGGGAAATGTATTAACTATCAGTTAAATGTGTTCTCGATACATGCCTGTTCAGATCATCTATTTCCTTTCAGTGGGTTTGCAGTTTTGTGACTTGAAGGGAATTGGCCTCTTTTCCTTTCAGGAATCCTAGAATTTTTTCCATGTATTCCTTTAGAATCCTTTCAACGTGATGTGTCTCCTCTTTCATCTCATGTTAATGTACCTTCCCTCTTTCTTCAGGGTTAGTCAGGCTAGAGCTTTATCCATTTTACTGATATTTACAAAGAACCAGCTTTTGTCTTGGTTTGGTTGATTTTGTCTGAGAGTTTTTTGTGTTCCATTTCATTGGTATCTGCAATTATATTATTTTTTTCTCTTACTTGCTTTATATGACATGACTCTTTTTGCCTTGTTTTCTAAGGAGGAAGCCTATTCACTTGAATCTTTCTTACTTTCCAACACGACACATTCAGTAGTATAAATTCTCCCAAGCACTGCCTTTGCATACATTTTTGTCAACGTATATTTTCATTTCATTTAGTTCAAAATCTTTTCAAGCTTCTCTTGAAACTTCCTTTGACCATTTTTTAAAAATCTCCAGCTATTTGGGATTTCCTCAAGATTTTTGCTGTGGTTGAGCTCTAGTTTAATTTCATAGAGGTCTGAGAGCAGCTGTTGTATTGCTTCTACTCTTTGAGATGTGTTGGGGTGTGTTTTATGGCCCAGCATGTGGTCTCTGCTGAATGTTCCAGGTGAGCTGAGAAACAGTATATTCTGCTAGAGAGTCTATGCCCAGGAAACCTGATTCCCTGTGTTCCTTTCCTGTCTCCTCAGGGTCATGGTTTGTCCCTGTGTCCTCCCCTCTCCATGGACCCGAGAGTGGTTGATTTTTCAGTGTCTTCAGGCTTTTTTCTTGTTTGTGGGGTGGACAGTGATTTCCATGATCCTTGCATGTGGAGCTCTACTTTGTCTTCATGTGCCTTCACCCTCACTTCTCCTGAAATGTCTTGACTTCAAGATATTTGGGCACACGCTGCTTCCATTCATATAACCAGGTCTCCAAAAACAGCCAAGAAGCCTGTGTCTAGATGTCAGCTTACATAGCAAAAACACACGCTTTTCTTTGACGTTCCACCCCTTACATTGGCTGTTATCCTAAGTTAGAGGTTTACAGAAATATCAAGTTTCATATGCTTTCACTCAACGTGTTACCTCCCAGAGGTATGGACTAGTGAAAATAGAGAATATATGTGTCTTTTACATATATCCATTGAGTATCCAGCCTTCACACACAACAATGACAGACCAAGAAACCCATTGACTGGAGATCGATAGATACGCATGTACATAGGGAGTTAGTTAACATAGAAAAGAAAAGGTAACGTTTTCGATGAAGCAGACATATGAATTTCTGTATGTAGACAATTGCATCCTTGTACATAGAGCTCCAGCTTAGAAAAGCACCTAACCTCTATTCATGTGTTGTGAGGTAATGCACAGGTCAGGTCCCCTGAGTCTGCATCCAGTGCGCTGTTCAAAGGCTGGCTCTGGTCATTCGCATGACTGGGCAGGTCTTAGCTTGAGGTGCTCACATGTAGGGAGGAGGAAATCACACAAGATGATAGAGTTTCACACGTTGTAGAACACGAGTATGTTATGTATATAAGTTTTCTCTCTCCCCTCACTCAGTAAACTGGTGTTCGCTGCGTTTGACCAGATAGCTGTCAGGTCAGGCAACTAATTCATTCTGGAAGCATCATGCACATTATTTTTGGAAAATGGCCACTTAGTGTGTCCTCAGGCAGTCAGCAAACGATATGATCCCTTAAACACCGGGTCTGGCTTAACATAAAGGAGTCCTTTCTTTAGACAAAGCAGGGTGTGTCGTAGAGAAAGCACTGGCCTGGGAGCTTGAACAGCAGAGCTTGACTGCAGCTCCAGTTTTGTGAAGTTATGGCATCTCAGATGAAACATTTCACCTCCAAGGAACCTTCCTGAGCATTTCCACGGCATGCTTTACTTATTAATTAACCATTCAACCCACCACCAATGCAGTACTTTGCTTGCTAAGGGCACCCTTCAGATGGAGAAACTGAGGCACAGGAGCTGAATGCGCCTGCCAGTCACAAGCCTTAAGTGGAAATGCCAAAATGTGCACCCAGGTGGCTGGGCTCCATGCTGTTACTCTGAGGATACTGAACTGCACTTACCACACTGACAAGCATAGCTCTGAGCCATGGGTTCAACAGAAACCATGCAGGATCTTTCCAAGTACTCTTGTGTATATATCTGAACTGCATGAGTCTACAGAGATCCCGCAAGTACTGTCTACCATTATGGAGGTGGCCTCAGTGGTCACATGGAGAGCAGATTTGGGCATAGTCCTTAGTGTGAAAAGCACACAGAAGGTCCAAACTGTCTGTCCAGCTCACAGATTTTGAGACTGGAAGCACAACATTGAAAAACCTGGTAAATCTCTCTCGGTGTTGGGTCACTCTCAGAGTTAGCCCCAAACGGGAATCAAGAGATAGCTAGTGCTCTTTGATTGCGTTGATCCCCCTGAGCCCCAGAAAAAGCCTCCAGTGCTGGCAATGACACACCCAAGCAACAAGGACAAAAATGTAACTCCAAGTAACATTTGCTACTTTCAACCCAGGGTCCACTCTTTTTCTCCTGCACCTATCTTACAGAGCTGGGTAGAGGACGTCAGGGGGAACCCAGGCCTCCCACTGTAAAGTACCATCCCATTAGTGGATGACTGCTAGCACGGAGGAGCCACCCGACTCAGTGAACACATACATAAGACACACACTGGACGGAAAATACCATAAGATTAATGATGTTATTTTTATTTATTTCATATTTTTAAATTTTTGGACTATTTTCTGTCTTTAGGGTGTCTTTTTATTTTTCATCATTATTATTTTTTGCAATGGAAGTAGTTGAGTTGACACACCATATTCCATTCGCTTCTTCAGGTGTACCTTTGCCTCTTATGGCAAAGCCAGGACTCTGTTTCTCCCTTCTTGCTGCTTCTCTCTGCATCTCCTTCCATGAAGAAGGGGCTCACCAATAGCCAACTGCAGGCTTTTTTCTTTTTAATGTAAATTCAAATTAGGTAACATATACTGTATTAGTAGTTTCAGGGGTAGAACTTAGTGGTTCATCTGTTGCGGTAACAGCCAGTTGTCTTTCCATCAGGTGCCCTCCCCTTAAGGCCCATCACTCCACTACTCCCCTTCAGCAGCCTCAGTAAGTGTTCTCTAGATATATGAGAATATTACTCAACTGTTGAAGGACTCAAATCTTGTCATTGGCAAGTGCATGCTGTTAAACCAACCATCCTCACTCAACCCCCCTTCAGCAGCTCCCTCAGTTTGTAATATAGATACACTGTAAATTATTCAACCATCAGGAAGGAATCAAATCTGCCATTGGTAACTGCATGCTGTTTAACCAACCACATCCATCTCCACTGTTCTGTCGTTCAAGTCAAGCAGAGCACTCTGGCAGGAAGGTACTCTGTGTCCTCTAGTCTGTCTCCCATTCAGATGGCCAGTTGGAGGAGGTTCGTCCTGGCAGAACAAATAGAGAGACTTCGCTACGGGCAGAGGGAGGGGTGGGCTCCTCATGACACCAAGGAAGTGTGCAACCAGGTAATCTATTTGTGTAGACCAACTGACTCACACACCAGGTTGCCTTAAGCTAGAAAGTCAAAGGTCTGTTTCTCCTTCGTTTTCTCATCCTCTTGGTTTGCTTTTCCTCACCCACCAAGGAGAATGGCCCAGCAGCAGCTCATCCCATGCTTCTTAACCAGTCACTCCCATACAGTCTTGTCCCGTGTCCATATCAACAGTGATCACAGAGTAATTCCCAAGTAGGACCAACAATGGACTGACACTTACTCTGTGTCCTTTTAGAGCCTACCAAGGAGGACCTTGGCAAGAAAGCACTGTGGCCCAACACATCCAGGGTAAGCTTGGCTGTCTTTGCCTGAAAAAGAAATTTTCTTACTTGAGTTTCCTCTCTTTGAAGTGAGTTCAGCTATGACAACATGACAGTGTAGTTTTTAGATGTGAGGTACCATTTTCTTGGGGTGTTGGGAGGGGAAGTTGTAAACTGTGTGGTAGGGGACCATTTACTCAGAAGTGGTTTTTCCTCCCTGAATTAAGAGTTTTGTAATTGTGCTTCAGGGAATTTGAGAGATTCATCCCCCAGGAAAAGCTCATGCCTTTTCCACAGGTGCATGCTGTGCTTCCTTTCCGGGCCTTTGTCTTTCCTGCTGATTCTCATTTGAAAGCTTCAGTAGTCACCAAGAGAACCAGTGATGACAGAGTATGCATATGACCTGACTCTCAGGGTGTGTTCTTTTCTGTAAATGCAGGTGGGCCCCAGAACCATGTGGAAGTGGTACGTATTCTGAATCAGTCCCTTGCTGAGGAAAACTCTAGATGGTAAGGCAGGTGGGGGGATGTCCTCACTGTCCTCAGTCTGGAGAGCCATCTGATTCCAGGTTCCTGGTAGGACTGAGACTTGGGAGTGTGGGGAAAAGCAGACTCCAGGTGAGAAACTATGTGCATGTGTCTCCAGTCCTAGGAAACCAATGCATTCCCCCTGGGTGGTGTGGGTGTGTGTGCATGAGGCTTGGGGGTTAGGTGTCTTGTGTAGTGTGATTGTGAGTGTGTGTGTGTGTGTGTGTGTGTGTGTGTATGTGTGTGTGTGTGTGTGTGTGTGAGAGAGAGAGAGAGAGAGAGAGCAAGAGAAAGAGAGACAAAGACAGAGAGGGGGCGCCTGGGTGGCACAGCGGTTAAGCATCTGCCTTCGGCTCAGGGCGTGATCCCGCGCACGGGATCGAGTCCCACATCAGGCTCTTCCGCTTATGAGCTCATCTTCTCTCCCACTCCCCCTGCTGTGTTCTCGCTGGCTGTCTCTATCTCTGTCGAATAAATAAATAAAATCTTTAAAAAAAAAAGACAGAGACAGAGAGAGAGAAGACAGAAAGATAGAGAGAGGGAGAGAGAGAGAGAGAGAGAGAGGAGAAACATGTTTCTCCAGAAGATATGTCAGACAGATACTGCATGATGTCACCCTTCTCCAAAGCCATGTTATCACACTGCACACTTTAGAGCCTTACTGCAGTGGGTGGCCCAGCAGGGACACTTCAGTCCATGCTTTGGAAACTGCTGGCTCCATACACCCTGTAGCCTTCGTACCCATATCAAGCAACATTCCATGAATATTCTTGAGCAACAAGAGGAATGTGCTGATGGGTACTCTGTGTCCTAGATGCCTTGGAGGAAGACATCAATCCCATCAAAGGAGACAGTGCCGGAGGCACACCTCTCGCCATGGTGAGCTAGAAGTTCTTTGTCCCAGGAACAGATGTTGCTCTCTTGGTTTCTTTCCAATCAAATTCAGATGAAAATCAGACAATGTATATTTGAGATTATACATATAGATCTCATACAATTTTCCTTTTTGGGAGAGCATTGAGTGGTTGTCTCTGCCAACCGTTAGCTGATTTGAGAGGACACTTACCATTGGCGACACCAAACCTGGTTCTAAATGCTGTGGTAGGATCCTGTGTCTCAGTAACACTTTCTCCTGCTTGGATGAAGCATTTTGTAGTTACCGTCCTGAATGGACTGGACAGACATGTCCCCCAGGAAAAACAACTTCCTAAGGCATCCAGTTCACTTACTTTGGGGTCGTTGGACACAACCACTGTGTTCCATCTGGGTTCCTAAAGTCATTGAGGGAAATAAAGCTCACGCAGACAGACAGTGTATAACATGACCTGAGCCTCACGGTGTCCTCTTTTCTGTACCTGCAGGTGACACCAGCAACCAGCGAGAGCGGTACATATTCTGGAATCAGCCTTTTCCTGAGATAAAACTCTAGATGTTAGGGGGGGTGCCTGGGTGGCACAGCGGTTAAGCGTCTGCTTTCGGCTCAGGACATGATCCCGGCGTTATGGGATCGAGCCCCACATCAGGCTCCTCTGCTATGAGCCTGCTTCTTCCTCTCCCACTCCCCCTGCTTCTGTTCCCTCTCTCTCTGGCTGTCTCTATCTCTGTCGAATAAATGAATAAAATCTTAAAAAAAAAACTCTAGATGTTAATGCAGGTGGGGCATCTTTGCAATCCTCAGTCTGGCGAGCTGCCCTGATTGGGTTGTGGGGGTGTGGGGCACCAGAGATATCCCAGGTGAAAAAGTGTGTCCATGTGTCTACAGTCCTAGGAAGCCATTGTATTCCCTGTGTGTGGTGTGGGTGTGTGTGCATGAGGCTTGGGGTTGGGGTGTCTTTTGTGGCTCTATGTGGTGTGATTGTGAGTGTGTGATTTTGTGTGGGAGACAGGGAGAGACAGACACAGACAGAGAGATGCAGAGAGGGAGAGGGAGAGATGGAAAGAGTGAGAGAGAGATTGCATATGTCTCCAGGAGGTGTATCCCACTGCCACTGCACAATTCCCATTGTCCACATTCTCAAAAAAAAAAAAAAAGAAAGAAAGAAAGAAAAGAAAAGTAAAGAAAAGAAAAGATGAGATAAAGAAATCTCATCACAGGGGCGCCTGGGTGGCGCATCCTTGCCGCCTGCCTCTCAGGGCACGCATCCTGGCATTCCAGGATCGAGTCCCACATCGGGCTCCTCTGCTGCCCGCTCTTCCTCCCACTCCCTTGTTGTGTTCCCTCCCTCTCACTGGCTGCCCCCGGTCAAATAAATAAAAATCTTAAAAAAAGAAATCTTATCACAGCACGCACATTATTATAGCCCTATCGCCGGAGGCCCAGTGGTGGCGTTCTCAGCCCATGCCTGGGGAACCAAATGCCTCCATATGCTCTAACCCCATTCATAGCGAGCAATACTCCTTTAGGCATTCTTTTTTAAATAAGATTTTATTTATTTGAGAGAGAGTGAGTGAGAGAACAAACAGGTGAGAAAGCAGAGGGAGAGAGAAAAGCAGACCCGCTGAGCAGG
>NW_024425452.1:0-1520 GCF_017311325.1 Ursus maritimus | reverse complement strand
ACACAGAGAAAAATCAGGTAGTATGCATAGACGGTGAGAGAATGACATAATTTCATTAGTATATGCTTAGAGAAATATGATTTGAAGAATGGAATTTCTGTGAACACTGCTCTTCATTTCACCTGGGACCCATTTTAAACTATATTCTAGACATGTCTGGTGACTGGAGGATAGAATGGGTGGGGATGGTGTTTTAAATCAAGAGTGGGACCTCTATTTATTCTCAATCTGTTTTTCTTTTCCCTCTTCACCCTGAAGTTTGGCTAGTGACTCTATTTGGGGGGGGGGTGGCAGGTCATCCCCCCTCATGTCTTTTATTTAAAAAAAAAAAGAGTGAGAATGTGTGAGACTGGGGTTCAACTTTCGAAACAAAGCATTTACTCTCCCATGCCCCCCTTGTCTGTGAAGACAGGCCCCTGTTGACACCAGAAGTTGGCCGCTGTGCAGCTGCATTGACTCTGAAAGGTCTATGATGACACCATCGCCATGGTGACTTGAGCCACACCTCTGCTGTCCTTTCCAGCTTGGACTCTTTGAGCTGACCCATTCCTGCGGATTGGTGTTTGCCCTGCTGCTCCAACTCAGAATGGGAAATTGCTCTGGTTCCTGCTGTGATGGTATGTTCATAATGATCTTCTGAATGCTGTTTGCTATGGCTCAGTTCACTCTTTCTCAAACCATTTTTCTCATCATTGAAAATTTCCTCTCTCCCAATTTCATCTACATATGTTTTATAGTTTTGTTCTATCCCTTGATTTCTACTGTTGGTGGTTCTACTGAGCTAGCAGCATTGGTTTTTGTCCTCCATGGAGAACAATGGACTACTTCCTATGATATCCTGCACCCCTCACTTGTCACCCCTAGGTTCTCAAGGGGGGAAAATACGGCAGTGTCTATGTTCATTTAAGTTTCTTTTTTTTAGATTTTATTTATTTATTCGACAGAGATAGAGACAGCCAGCGAGAGAGGGAACACAAGCAGGGGGAGTGGGAGAGGAAGAAGCAGGCTCATAGCAGAAGAGCCTGATGTGGGGCTTGATCCCATAACGCCGGGATCATGCCCTGAGCCGAAGGCAGACGCTTAACCGCTGTGCCACCCAGGCGCCCCTTGTTTAAGTTTTTTTAAGCATCCTAAATTCTATATTCACATTATGCATTTCTGAAATTTAGAGTGAACCCAGAAAGGTTAATATGGAGGACATTTATCATTGTTTTCTCAGTGTCTTACAAAATCTGCCCTGTACCATTCACCCCCAAAGGGGTATGGATTTCAGGATTTTGGGGACATGTGGGTTCGTTCCTATCAATAGTTGCCCCAAAGAGATCCTCAGAATATGAGAGTCTACATTTCAATTTATGACCCCCAAACACACATTTCCATTTCTAAGAACTTTGGGTGTTATCCAAAATGACATTTTCTAGAGATTTCAATGGTATGCTACCATCCATCCCATTCAGCGCCCCAGACGTAAGTATAGTTACAATAGCATGACCTTTTTTTCTCGGTGACGCAATGAATAG
>NW_024425451.1:0-1211 GCF_017311325.1 Ursus maritimus | reverse complement strand
GAGCTTGTCATACTGAGCCTGGGTCCATCACGCTGACATCATATATTTATGGCCAACAGAGGAAAAGGTTACGGGCAAGAGGCCAACAGAAGAGAGCCTTCCTGCTCTCCAGACTTGGGGTAGAATGTCATAATCAGTGTCTGGCAGAACAAAAGACCAAGGGTAAAAGCTTAAGCAATACAAAGCTTCAGAGTGACCACACTGGCATGATTACTGCTGAGTTTGTTTATGAGAGGAAAGAAAGCAGCCATGTTGGAGGCCTCGGGTGGTTTTCATATCCTGGAAGTTATGTAGAAATAGTTGGAGAGGAATGTGTTATTCAGGAGTGTAAAACGATTTCTTGTTCAAACAGACCGCAAGGCTTGAGAGACGAAAAAATTCTCCCAGAGAGCAGAAATGTAAAATGCCCTTCAAAAGGTTATTAATGTGGCCCTTTGGGGACAAAGGCACACATCATCCCAAGTCTCCCATTGATTTGACCCCATGGAGACTGGTTGTTGGGGAGGCACGATGAAAGAGAAGCATCCAGCCCTGGTAACCAAAAGTTGTGGTGAGGAGCGGTTCTCCGTCCTGACTTCATTCATAAGTCAGGAATGGAGGGGGATGAAGATGCCCAGTTAGTGGAAATGACACATTCTTGTCCATTTACTTGCTTTAGATGAAAGAACAGCACCATACTGCTCCAAAATAAGTAAATAAATAGATAACAGTAACCACGCTTGATCTCTTGTAAATTTCAGAAGCATCTGTGGGCATTGGCAGCAGAAAGAAGCTTCTAGGCCATCAACCTCACTGCCTTTCCAACACCTAAGAAATGAGGATGAGGCTTTTCATTGAGATTTTCCAAATGCACATCAAGAGCGTTTCTGAGCTTCCCATGGGCCTTGGTGGTTATGTTCAGGACAGAAAAGACTTTTTCTCACACTATGATCTATTGTCTCTCAAAGTTCCGCAACTCCCTGAAGTCCCAAATGTCTTACCTCTTTTCATTTCTTTCCTTCTTCCTCCTTCCCTGATCATCATAAATAATTTCATACCATCAAGTCAGTTCCAGAAATGATGTTCAGGTAGAAATTCTTACCTAGTCCCAGTTATCCAACCCAGCCCTGAATAGAGGTCCTCAAACTTTGGCTGGTCCTCTATTTGGCAATACTGTAATTAAAGAGAATGGCTGGTCTAGACGCTGTTTACAAGGTTTCTTCTGGGACCCC
>NW_024425450.1:0-1211 GCF_017311325.1 Ursus maritimus | reverse complement strand
ACACAAAGATCTTCACTTTGCCCAACTGATTCAGCCACTGGAACTATGTTGTACTAAATAAAAGAAATATAATTAAATGTTTGAAGCTGTCAAAGATGAAATAAGACACATGAGTAAGGCACAATTTGTTATAAAAAATGACCAAGGTTATTGGGAAAAAATTCAAATATAATTTCTTGAAGTGACACATTTACATTGGAAGAAAGCCTCGGTGGATGACTACACATAAAATTGGATATAGATGAAAAGAAAAGGAGTAAACTGAAAGTTAGATACAAAGAACTTGCCTATAATGCAGCTTAGAGAGACAGAGAGAGAAAATATGGAAAGAAATGGAAGATAAAGTGCATAGATTTGATATATGTCTAATTGGAATTCTAGATCAGAGAAATTGAAGGAATAAGGGAGAAGTATTTGAAAATATACAAGCAGGAACAAAGCAAAAAACAAAAAACAAACCCTAATCCTTGGATCCAGAAAGTCTAATGACTTCAGATAGAAAGAAACTCACACCTAGATTCAAAACATGAAAAGACATAGAGAGAGAGTAAAAGCAACCATGGAGAGAATACGGGTCACCTACAAAGGAAAGGCTTACTGTGCTCTTAGTCACCTGTTGGAAGACAGATGATGGAAGAACAGTATCTTCAATGGTACCTAGAAAAAATAGCTGTCAACCTAGAATTCTAGTCACAGTAAGTCTTTCTTTTAAGGATGGTGGAATAAAGACATTTGTGGCCTAATAAAAACAGAGATCAACAAAGTAATTCTCCAAAGGAATTCATAAAGGACGTATTTCAGAACAGTGTACAGCTCTAGATGAAAAGTCTGACTTATAAGAAGCAATGTAGATACCAAAGACAATGATAAATGCTCATCGTGCAATTACTATGTGCCAGGCAGTTTTCTAAGCACTTCACATGATTTACCTCATTTAATCCTCACTCCTGGACTATGAGATAGATCCTATTATTAAGCAAGTTTAATTTGTCTAAGATTACAAAATTAATAAATGGCAAAGGGATTCTACACAGGGAATGTGCCTGCAGAGCCAGCTGTTAACAGCTCTGTTGTGGGGAATAACAGATACTGACATTATAAAACAATAATGACTATGTCTAAAATGTGACAAAATAAGAGGTTACCCCCAACATACAGGGAAATTGCAAATAAGTTGTGGATGACTAGAATTAAGTTCTTTTTTTTTTTTT
>NW_024425449.1:0-1211 GCF_017311325.1 Ursus maritimus | reverse complement strand
CATGGTATTTGATGGCATTGTCAGTATGAGTAAGCCCTAGTTATGTCGACATCCTGTGAGCTTAGGGACATTCCTGGGACAAGGAAAAATAAGACTCAAAGAACCAGTTCATGATTAACCTTCTGTCCAGAGCTGGTCAGTTCCTGGCCAATCAGTGTCATGGCATGGTCACTCTTCAGGGCATGGCACAAATAGAATAAGAATAGGGAGCATGCTGGGCTGTGCCTGGCTGGCTCCGCCAGTGGAGCATTTGACTCTTGATCTCAGGGTCATGAGTTCAGTCCCCATGTTGGGCATGGAGCTTATTTTAAAAACAGAGAAAAGAATCGGGGACATAGTGTTGTAGATTTGATAACATTCTCCCCATGAGCCCTAAAAAAATGCTTGAATGCCATGAACTACACACTTGACCAACAAGAACTCACTCATAACAGCCTGCTGCCCATCATCCTTGTTTGTACGCGCTTGTCCAGCTGGGCCAGGGAGTGTCCATGCTCCAGTGGGGGCCTTTGCTCCTTCCGGAGCTCTCCCATTGTTGGCTAGTAAGTGCAAGCATGGAGAGAGGCCATGCTTCATGACTATATACACATAGCCTTGCAAAGCAAGACTAGAAGTCAAACAGCATCAAATGAATAATGGTGCTTGGTTTTCAATGATAGAACTTCATTATTAACAAATCGTCAACAATTGATGAGCTTCCTCACAAAGGATGTGAGATGAAATGCAACAGAAAGTCGTGCTTAGATCTGAATCTAAGTCTCTCAATAAAAGGTTGCTTATTATCACGTGCAAAATAGTATACAGCAGATGATAGATTTAAATGCAAAAGCAGGTCTGGGTGATCCTTACGGAGAGTCGTGATGGGGGAGCTTCTCCAGGGTGTGGGTATGGAAGGGTCCCTCTCTATGTGTCCTGTGTACATTCCCTGATTTTTTTTTAAAGATTTTATTTATTTATTCGACAGAGATAGAGACAGCCAGCGAGAGAGGGAACACAAGCAGGGGGAGTGGGAGAGGAAGAAGCAGGCTCCTTAGCGGAGGAGCCTGATGTGGGGCTTGATCCCATAATGCCGGGATCACGCCCTTAGCCGAAGGCAGACGCTTAACCGCTGTGCCACCCAGGCGCCCCCATTCCCTGATTTTTTTAAAAAAGATTTTATTTGAGAGAGACTGAGAGAGCAGAAGTGGTGAGTAAGGGGGAAATGGGGGGGG
>NW_024425448.1:0-1211 GCF_017311325.1 Ursus maritimus | reverse complement strand
TGTGTCCTGCCGGAGAGGAGGGGCAGGCTGACCACAAGGCCACTGCCTTCACGGTAAAGTAGAGCCAACGGCTTGGTCCTCCTCCACTGCGGCTGCACTGGAAGCCTCCAGGAGCTGAGTTCTCACCCTGCAGTCAGAACTACTCCCTGTCGAACTCGGCTCTGATGGAGGAGTCTTGGGATAGGAGTTCCTGAGGAAATGCCACAAAAGCCAAGTCAAGAATACTTTGCAACTGGACGGGCTTGGGTGGCAGGAGCCATGTTCCTGAGACCTCAAGTGAATTCTTGGTGCTTTGGGTCCAGCCTGCTACATACACATCACAGAACCCCTGGTTCCTGCATTGCAAAGATCCCCTGAGACCTTTCTGGCTGATTCCCCAGGGACCAGACCAGGGCGCCTGAACAGGCAAAGCCATAGCAGGTGAATGCCCGCCCAGACCTAGCTCTGCCTCCCTAAGCTTACGGAAGGAGGCTCAGCACAGAAGAAAAGCCCGCATTTTGGCATCAGGCAGCCCTGGGATTGAATCCCAGGCCTCCCACCAACCAGCATGTGACCTCGGGCACTTTGGTCTCTATGCTGCTCATTTTCTCAAACACAGAACGCTGGGGACGGTATCAGCATTTCAGGAGGATCCCGGGGGAGAAGTAGGCTGCAGCTAAAAGCACCCAGCACAGTGACCAGCCCGGAGTAAGTGCTCACTATAGGACAGCTGATGCTTTGCGAGCGTTTGAGAGGCCATGGAGCATGTCATTAAAACACAAACCCTACAGTCAAACTAAGTTCAAACCCTCATTCCACCATTTATAGCTGTGATGCTTGGGACAAACCACTCAACCTCTCTGTGTCTCCATTTCTGTGTCTGTAAAATGGGAATAGGGTTCCTCCCCATAAGGGGATTGAGTCAACACAGATAAGTATGCTCATAGTGTTGGCTGGCATCTGATAAGAGCCACGTATCAGGTAATTCCAGGTCGTTGCCATCATCACCGTGATTATGAAATGGAATGTTAGTCACTGGGTTCTATTCTTCATTTTAGACGGCAAGAACGGACACCCGGAGAAGGTGAGCGCTCGGCCCCAAGGGTCGCAGCTAGTTAGTGAGTGGCACAGTGCAGGCTTGGGCCCCAGTCTTGTGATGCCTAGACCACGACCATCCCCACAGTAGCACGTGAATTCCAAAGCATTGCTGTTCTAGGCACAGCACGGGTGCA
>NW_024425447.1:0-1211 GCF_017311325.1 Ursus maritimus | reverse complement strand
TGGAGCCTGCTTAAGATTCTCTCTCTCCCTCTCCCCCCTCCACTCCCCCAAAAAAGAATTGTAACACTATATATAGTAATAAAAGTTATGTGAATGTGGCCTATCTCAAATACCTTATTGTACTGTATCGCCCTTCCTCTTACGATGCTGTGAGATGATAAAATGCCTATTTGATCAGATGCGGTGAGGTGAATGATGTGGGCATTGTGACGTAGTGTTAGGTTACTACTGACCTCTCACAATTCATCGTAAGGAGGAGCATCCTGAAGACTCCTTCTTTAACACAGTAAGAAGGAATGTTACTTATCATTATCATCGGTAAGGCTCATGTTGGACAGCCAGTGAAATTCGCACTAATTCTTACACGTTGGATAAAATAGAAGTAAAACAAAACAAAGGCTTCAACCTGCCATATTTGTATTAGACAACAACATGACCACAAATATGAACACAATGTAACCATGAAAAGTGATCCCCTCCATTCCCTAATTTTCTGTCCCCCACTCTATTTCCCTTGCAAAGAGTACCACCCTTGCCAGCATGTTGCGTTATGTTTTAAATATTTTAATGTCTTAATTCTCAACTCAGGGCAGCATGCTAACAAAACGTTCCTTTTATTTCTTTTGTTTTACTTCTCCCTTTCCATGGAGACAATTGTAGCATTACTAAGAAAGCCAAAAAGCTACATTTTGTAAGAAAGATTAGTGCAGAATATGGTATCACCTGTGCCAGGTAATTTTTCATTCAATTTTAGAGAGAGAGAGAAAGACAGTCCCCTCTGAGCACGGAGCCCGACACGGGGCCCGATCCCACAACTCTGAGATCACGACCTGAGCCGAAATTACGAGGCAGACGCTCAACTGACTGAGCCACCCAGACGCCCCATGCCAGGTATTTTTATTCTGTTTGAACTACTTAAGACAGTGACAGTCTCTTTCAGGTAAATGCTTCTTAGTTCTGTGTGTGATACCTGATCGAGGATGGACTGGCAGGTGGTTAGCCCGGTGAAGACCCAATTCTTTGTGGAGAAGCTCTCAGTGAAGAGGTAGTTTGCCAAATAGAAAGCTCCGCAGTCTGGCTCGTCTGTTACAACAAAAGCACCAAGGCATCCCCCAGTAACATGTTTCCATAGTCCGTACGGCCATACTCAGCTTTGTTCACTCCTGCCATGGCTGCCGCTCTGGGATCGAGCCCCACATCAGGCTCCTTGC
>NW_024425446.1:0-1212 GCF_017311325.1 Ursus maritimus | reverse complement strand
GCCCTGAGCTGAAGGCAGACGCCTAACCGCTGTGCCACCCATGCGCCCCAGCAAAAGTATTTCTTGAACAGAATAGTAAACATTACCTATAAAGGAGGAAATAGCTATATTAACATTAAGACTTTCTCCTCATCAAAACGCACAGAAATGAAAGACAGAGGCACACAGAGCATGAGAGAAAGAGCCCCATAAAAGAAACAGGTCCAGCAGATATATAGAATTACTACAAATTGATAAGAGAAAAAGGCAATAGAAAAAATGGACAAAATAAACTAACACATACTTGAAAAGGGGCTGCCCAATGTCTAATAAATACGTGCAAGGATGCTCAACTTTTATAATAATCAAGGAAATGAAAATAAAATTGCTACTTGGTGCCATCACACGCCAACCAGAAGTCAAAAAGAAAAATGACAAAATATCGAAACTGTTGACAAGGATGTGCACAAACAGAAAATCTCCTACACTGCTGGTGGGTGTGAAACTTCGTACAAACATTTTCCAAACCCCTTAGGTACCATCTCCTTAAGCTGCAAAGATGTAAGACTCTCACCCACCAATTCCACCGTTACTTATATAAGCAACCGAAATTTGTATGTGTGCCAACAAAACATGGTCGAAATTTACATACCAGCAATAATCCTAATAGTCCCAAACTGAAAACCATCCATATGTTAGTGCACAGAATGATTAAATTAATTGTTTCCGATAGACACACAATGGAACGCTACATGGCAGTGCTAATGAATGCTCAATAACAGCATGCAGCAATAAATTCACAAACAAGAGAAGGAATGACAAAAGCCAAACACAAGAGAGTTACTGCTCTGTTACTGAAGACGCAAGGCAGGCTAAAGTGACCCATGCTGTTAGATGTCAGAGCAGGGATGACCCGGAGGTGTAGTGACTGGTAAGGAGCACAGGGGTATCTGGGGGTCTGACAATATTCCATTTATTGATCCAGGTACTGAGTACAGAAATGCGGTCACTTTGTGAACCTTCGAGGAGCAATGCACTTATGACGGGAGCGTGTGTCTTTAAATTTTTCAAATCCGATCAGCACTCAAAAAGATGGGATATGGTAAATAGATGAGAGTTGTCCATATACTATAAAGGGGAGAGGGTTAATAATATTAAATAAAATGACAGTGTGATTAGCTTTCAAATGTATGCTAAAATTTCTAGGTAAAACTAAGAAATAATAAAAATAAA
>NW_024425445.1:0-1212 GCF_017311325.1 Ursus maritimus | reverse complement strand
CCGGGCAGTGGGGAGGCGGGGGAGGAGAGGAGGGAAGGAGGCCAGAAGCCGCAGGAGTGGGGGAAGATGCCCCCCTGGTAGGCTGGGAAAGCAACAGTAGCCTGGACTGAGAAAGGAAAGCTTTCCCAAGTCCCTGGAGTCCCTGGCTGGATGACACACAGATCAAACCAGCTTGAAAAGGTAACAGATAGGATGTCTCCTAAGGGCCTACAGCAGCTGTGAAGTGTCAGAGGAGCCCCCCTCTTTGAGTGACAACTGCTTTCTCCCTCACTGTGAAATCTTGTTCTCTGAAATCCTAGGCTCCTGCAAACTTCGCTGTTTGAAGTTATATTGGTACAAATGAAAGAGCCCTCTCTTCCAGAGAACCGGAGTCGTGACGACACAGAGACGCGGCCTCAGTTTACCAAGTGCACCGCTTCAGACAAGGGATTTTGGAACACAAGCTCCCCATTTATTTCACTTCCATGGCTTCTGAGGAAACAGGCCCCCAAGTCCACTTTGCATTTCAGACCTGACGCAGACCCTGTACCCACAGGCCGCTGTGCCAAGGAGACCCTGCTTCATTTAAAATTCCACCTCAACGCCACCCGCCTTCTCCAAATCCTCTCTTGCCCTCGGTCTGGGTTCCCTGTGTGTGGCCTGGCCTCCCTCATGGCAATGAACCAGTCAGCCCAACGATGTCAGCCTGCAGGTACTCCCTGGGCGTCCTGGTCTGACGGGGCCAGGACACTGTGTCACAGCCTCTGCCAGTCTGAAAGAGCAAGATGTGGGCCATCCTATTTTTAAGCTTTGGCACTGTGCCACTGAGTGCCTTGTGACATTAGACAACTGATTTTACTTGGAGCCAGCTCTTTGTGACCCAGGCAAACCAACGTCCCCGGGGTAACCCATGGCAGCAAGAAGTCGGAGGTCCCTCAGGACCCGTCCGGCCGCTAGGGGGCTGCGGCCCTGTGAGCTGGGCAAGGGCCGGCTGCGGCCCCCTGCTTGGAAGCTGAGGCCAGGAGGGGACTGCAGAGATTGGGGTACTTTGCAGGCCGGTGAGGCACGGTCAGGTGGCACTCACCTGGCTGAGATTGAGAGGCTGCTGCTGCTGGAAATGCGGTCCTGGCCGCTGCTGCCGGTAGGCGATGGCTCCGGACGAGCTCCCTGAAGAGTGACCGCTGGTGGAGGTCACGTTGCTGGAGGACTTGGACTTGTAGGACGAGTGCTGAC
>NW_024425444.1:0-1212 GCF_017311325.1 Ursus maritimus | reverse complement strand
GGGACCCTGGGATCATGACCCAAGCAGAAGGCAGATGTTTAACCGACTGAGCCACGCAGATGCCCTCTCTGATGCCTTTTACACACCAGTGACCCTCTGCAGTGACTCTATGGACCCCATACTGAAACCTCCATTACCACCTCCACACCCAATGGATTCCATTCTCCAAAGTACTTTTCTCCTGCTACCATATTCTCATTCTCTCCATATAGTTGGTTTCATCTGAATATTAGAAGTAAATACCAATTGGAATCAATGTATGAGTAATTAATAACTTAAACTATAATTAACTAATCTCAATAATTATCTAATTGGTGGGTTTTGAATAGTATTCCAAAGAGAAGCAAGAAATATTAGGTAAAAAAGACCTTTTACGGGTAGATCGATCCTTCCCAAGAGTTCATCTCCCAGCATACAAAATCCCTCCACCAAGCCTCCTCAAGTCCCTTTAAAACCATATTCTCTGGAACCTCCATTTGTCTCCCTATTACACACATCTAATAGTGTAGGTTTGAGGGGTCATCTGCAAATCAAGGACTGCCCGTATAATATATAGGACTAGTCTGACTGAAATGTTAAATACATGTGTGACATGTAAATAAAACTCAACTTTTTAGCTTTATTGAAACACTGCACTCCTCACACTCACAAACCACTCAAACCCCACTTGTACCCAAGCTGTGTTCAGAGGTGATCTCTGGATTTGCATTCATCACTCAAGCTGCTGTTAACAAATAATTATAAGTACCTGTGTTCAGCATTGATTCCAAACTCCTGATGTGTCTGAAAAACAAACATCGAAATAAATTGACTTTTCTCCTGCAGGTAGTGAAAGCTTTTGTTGTCTTATCTGCACCCTTTAAATCATCCAACCCAGAGAAATTAACTCTTGAACTTCAGGATCATGTGAAAAAGTCAACTGCACCTTACAAATATCCAAGGAAGGCAAGTATTTTTTGCCCAAAAGTTAAGTGTGTTACCAAACAAGGGTCTAAGCTATTGAGTACATAGATTTTATTAGCTTTCGACTTTATGGTAGCTCATTATATAAGTAGAAGACACCTATTCCAACTTGCTTAGCCCTAACAATTTTGCTTTAAAAAATTTATTTTGAGACACTTAGATGTTTGATAAACTAGTTTTGACCAGCTCTGCAATACTGAATAACTACTAAGGATCCTTATAAGACTAATCAGTCCCATTTCGTGAGGG
>NW_024425442.1:0-1213 GCF_017311325.1 Ursus maritimus | reverse complement strand
GGGAGTGGGTGACCCTGAGGGCGTCGCCGTCAGCTACCGAGGCCACCTCTTCCACTCGCTGGCCCCCTACAAGGCGGAGGGCCGCGGGGGCTTGGACCTGCAGGGACCGGGCTCTGGGTGGCGACTTCACGGGTGTGGAGCCCATGGGGCTCCTTGGCGCCTCACACCGGTTGGCTCAGAGGATCCCTGCTTCAACCAGATGCCGAGGGGCATGATGAAAAGCCCCCCCGAAGTGGAGGTGACCGTCCACCACGCGCCGCGGCAGCCGGCGGTGCCCCTGGGCCCAGTGCTGGCCTCTGCCCAGGTGCAGCGCTGGTTCTCCAGTCCGGAGCTGCGCGGTGCTCGGCTGCGGCCGGCCTGTGGGGCATCTTCTTGCTGCCCCCGGTGCGGGAGGTCTTTTCCATAGAGGGCTTTGCATGGATTTAGGGGATCGATTTAGGAAAGCTGGCCTGCTTTGCTGGCTGATTTATCTGCTGAAAACAAAACGGGCGCCTTAATTGCTTTATTTTGTCGCCCTAGACGCCAGGTGGGACAGTCACTCTCCTAAATGGTGACTGGGATTTAAATTTAACCTGCTCGGGGACCTCTTTTCTGCCAGCTGCCCCCTCCCCCCCAACTCCTAGTGCGGCCCACGCTAGTCCTTGCGAGCATCTTTGCTATGCAAGCATAACATTGCTGTACAGGTGCTAGCGTTAAGTACTTTTTAAAAAGATTTATTTATTTATTTGAGAGAGAGCGTGTGTGCACCAGCTTGCATGTTGAGAGAGAGCGTGTGTGCACCAGCTTGCATGGCAGAGGAGGGCCGGAGGGAGAGAGACTCTCTCAAGCAGACTGTCTGCTGAGCGCAGAGCCCTACTCAACACGTGGGGCTTGATCTCAGGACCCCCAGATCATGACCTGAGCTGAAACTGAAAGTCGGATGCTTAAGTGACTGAGCCAACCTGGTGCCCCTTAAAAATCATACTTTTTTTTAATAATAATTTTGTATTATGTTATGTTAGTCACCATACAGTACATCCCAAGTTTTTGATGTAAAGTTCCATGATTCATACTTTTTAAGTCAAAAGCAATGTAAATTGTTTTAGACCATTTAAACAGTCCAGAAATACAGACTTCAGGAAGTGAAAGCCACATGTTACCTTACTTTTCAGGACTTAACGATTTATAATATTTTGTATTCATTCTTGGATAATTCTTTTATTCAAACACAAAG
>NW_024425441.1:0-20109 GCF_017311325.1 Ursus maritimus | reverse complement strand
AGGAATCTGCTTGGAGATTCTCTCTCCCTCTTACATGCCCTCACTTACATGCGCTCTCTCTCTCTCTCTCTCTCAAAAAGTCAAAACAAAAAAAATAAATAAAAAGGACCTTCTAAATCTGAACAAGGGTAATGCACCATACAAACTGTATACACAAATAAGTACACTATCAATTACTGTTATTTACAGTAACTTCCACATCAAAGTAAATACTCTGGTGACTGAGTCAAAGAAGCTTCCTTTAATCAAAATGTTTCCATCTATATCTTTTTATTATAGTAGTATTGTAGACTAAAAATTGAATTCATATTATTCAACCTATTTCGATTAAAAAAAAACTTCACGCACCTTACCTGAATTAAAAATATCCTCAAATCTCTACGATGGGACTGCATTGGTACTACCATAAAACACAGGTGCAATACAATTTTAAAACACAGACTATTGTTTGAGTTCTCTATGCCTCACACAAGATACTGGAGAGGGGCCTGGGACAGAGGTAAAAAGAACAAATTACAAACAAAGTTTTGGACAGAGGAGACCTATGACTGTCTTATAGTTGGGATTTGACAAACTAAACAAACGCTCTGTTCGGTGCAAGTATTGTTCCGGTGCACATATCTGACATTCTCTCCCTTGGTATCAGGAATGATCTCAAGCTGCGTATTTGGTGCCAAGCAGTACCTCCTGACTTTACTTCCTGTCTCACTCCGCATTATCAAATGACCCCAGCAGACTGGAATGTCACTTAGTACCAGGCAAGAGAAAAACAAAAGGTAAGGTGCATAAATCAACACAAGGACTTTGAAAAGGAGGCCTGTTTTTAAGGAGGATTTTTAACAGCACTAATTTAGAAAAGGAACATAGAATCTCTATGTAGGGGCAAAGAAACATTGGTAACAGCTCACAGTTCAATTGAAAAGTCTTCTTAATAGATAACTGCAAAAGAAAATTATCATAAAGAGAAGCAATTACTGAATAGATTCTCACTTAATGTTACTAAATATTCTTACTAGAATACTTGCACCTCCTAGTCCAAAGTCGTCCAAACTGTTAAACATAGGACGCTAATGCACACACACATATCTAGACTAAAAAAGTACATTCTGGAATAAATTCTTTAGGTAATTAATGGAATGTCATAGACATGAACTCAAAAACAAAAGATACAGAAATATGGTAAGTGTTAGGTTCTGTGAAATGAAAACCTGGATATCACTGATTGTGTTTTTACATATAAAATTACACTGCTCACAAAATCTCACTGAAGGAGACTTTTGAAGACAATACTACTGCGTCTGGATATGCATGCACACACAGTAACAAACAGCGACAAATAACTTTTTTTTCAATTTAAGATATGGAATGCAGAGTCAGCCTAAAACGCACACTATCAAACCTCAGCACGTTGTTGGAAACCTCCTCTCTCCCAGAAATAACATCAACTGTGTGAAGACAAGCAGACAGATCCAAATTTCTGTCCTGAGATGAACAAGGAAGATGTTCTACAGCAAACAAAACAAGAAAGGGAAAGAAAAAACAAAACACAAATAATGATGATGATAATACAATACAAATATAAGAACATCTAACACATCTAGGCATCCATCCTAAAAAATTTCATTAGTGCTGAAGGAGCCACCGTGGCTCTTCTTGCATTCCCTCCTTCAGTGCTAACAGCAACCCTATGAGGCGGGTACTACTACTTTCTGGTCTTGCAAAGGAGGAACCAGGTCTTCGAAAGACCAAGTCACTTGACCATGATGGCACAGCTAATACCAGGTGGGCCAGAATTTCTACTGACGCAATTTTGAAACAGGAGGCCATACATTTTACACTGCCTCTTACTTACCCTGCTGTATAAAATAAGACTGTAAAACTCCCAGTTCTAGCAAGATGGTAGACTAAACATTCAGGAACCGTTACATTATATGATAGATAATGCAAAATAAACTTTCTCTTAAGTACACTGCTCAGTTTATAAAAAGAAAACTCCAAGAAGGAAGGCCAGAAAAACAGGTGTACAGAATGGGCTCCGGAATGCCCAGCACTGCTGCACCCACTACACGGGGGGGGAAGGCGGAGGTGGGCAACCATATCGTAGAGATCCCATAGGGACTACATATGTAATTGTAAAAAGCCAAACTGTAAAACTTTCAGAATAAAACATGGAATACATGCATCAAACAAGAAAAAGAAAAAGTATACAACTTAAAAAAAAAATAAACAAACCCAACTCCATTACAAAAGTTTTAAAATCTGTGACAGAAGACACTGTAAAACATGAGAAACCATAAACATCAACATATTTCTAAAATATGTAACATGAAAAATCAGGATTCAGATTTTACGAAGAATATCTATGAGTCAATGTGAAAAAGACAAATAGCTCATGGGAAAAAATATATACAAAATACATAAACAGGCAATTCAAAGAGAAAATCAGAATGACCATAAGAAAACATGTCCATTCACTGAAATCAGGGTAATATATAAGCAATAAATATTTCAGCTTGTTAAAAAAAAAAATCTGAATACACTAGAAGAGGTAGGAAATTCTGAAATGTAGGTTGCAAACTGATATAAACATCTCAAAGATCAATCTGCCAGTCCTGGTAAACCAGAATCTCAGCATAGCCTATGACCAAGAAACTACTAGGTATCCATCCTAAAAACTGTCATTAGCACAGAAGGAAACACCGACAAGGGTGCTCATTAAATCCACATCTGTAACAATAGAAAAATATAAACCACCTGATCATTTCCAGGTAGGGGTTGAGATACATTAACCGTGGCTATTCTGGACAATGGACTACTACACAACAGTTAAAATAAGTGAACTATCATTCATAACTTCCAGTTAGTAGTTATCTCTGGAAAAGTAGAAAGAAAGCGAGCAGGAAAGGCTAGGTCTGTAACTATTTGTTCCTTAAAATTTCTGGGCCTCAGTTAAACTGAAAGAGAAACAGTCAGACATCCCTGGTTGCTCTGGGAACGAATGAAGTGACAGACTGGTTGCAGCCCCTACATCACAGCTCGGTGCGTAAGACGCCATCAAGTCCAGGGGGCACTGAGACACCTCGCTGCCCAGGAAGAAGCTCAGGTCTCCCAAGGAGCTGTCCCCACAATAAAAGAAGTGGCCAAGGAGGCGGGCTGCCGTACAACCACGGGTCTACTTGGAACAGGTCAGAGCCGTTAGGACAAGGGTTCTTGGGTTGTTTTCCTAGCAGTAATTCTCAAGAAATGGAAGGCAGAAGGGAAGGGGAGAGAATGGTCCACAGGGGAGGAAAAAACAAAAACCAACACCAGAGTTCAGAATTTCCAAAGCTGGAATGCAAAGTATTTCAAAGATAAACCTCACTTCACAGTAATGCTTCCGAATTGCATTAAAAATGTAAAAATTACACATTCAATAAATAATGTAAACATTCGGTAATATGGGAATAATAACTTAAGAGTGAACGTGTTTTTTTAAAAGATTTTTTTTATTTATTTGAGAGAGAGAAAGAGAACGCACGCGTGCCCACTGAGCAGGGAGGACCCTGAGATCACGACCTGAGCTGAAGGCAGACACTAAACCAACCAAGTCACCCAGGCGCCCCTACAGTAAATGTTTTAAAAAGAAGTAAAAACTTTAATTTAGTCAAGGAAGACTCAGAGAAGAAACTAAGCCTAGGAGATGGAACATTTTTATTTCCAGTTAAATCCTCCTCCTCCTCCTCCTCTTAATTCTATGCAATGAGGAAATAGCGATGAACAAAGTAAAACAGCCCCTATTTCTGGGAAGGTATAATCCAGCAGGAGGAGATACACAGTACGGACAGACTGTGGCACACAAGAAGAATTACACAGAGCAGAGGGACCAAAAGTCACTGGGGGGTATAAGTGGGAGAGAACACTTGAACAAAGCCCTAACTCTACGCAAAGAGCATTCTAAGCAGAGGAAACAAATACAAATGACCCCCCCAAGACAGCAGCCTAGGTGGCATGTCTGACAAACAACAAGACCACTATGGCTAGGGCAGAATGAGAAGGGGGAGAAATGGCATCATACTGGGCTTTGTAGGCCACGGTACGTTCTGAGTCATACAAAAGCCATTCGAGAGTTTGAGCAGAAAAATGACATGATTTAACTTAAGGTTTAGAAGTATTATCTCTGTGTAGGAGACAGATAAGAGAGCAAAGGTAGATGACAGGGGGAAAAAGAAGAAAAAAGATTAGGCAAGAGGTCAGTGCAAGAGTCTGGATGAGATGAGGACAGCGTGGGCTGGGCCAAGCATCAACGAGTAGTTAGATGATGAAAATATTCTGAAGGTAGAGCTGCCAGAATCTGCTGAAGAGATTCAGTATGAAGGCTGAGAGAAAGAAAAGAATCAAGAATGACTGCAAGGTTGTGGGCATACACAACAAATAAAAGTGACTTGCCCGATGCTTACAAAGATGGGGAAGACTGTTAGGAGCGGATGTGAGTGGGACAGTGGGAAATGAGAGTTCCATTCTGGACATGTTCACCTCGGGGCAATGACTAACCCTAGGAACATAAACACGGGCAATTCAGCACTTAAAATCATGAGAAGGGAAAATTTCACCCAGCAAGTAAGTGTGGAGAAGAGAGGAAGTACTTGGGTCAAATTCTGGGGTCTCCTTCACTCAGCAAAGGAAAGCAGACCAGTCCTGGAGGCCATGTGGAGGAAGAGTTCCATGGAGGATGCATCAGGATCAAGGGGTTATGAAATGGTGACTGGGCTTGGCAGTGTGAAGGTCACTGGTGCCTTGGACAGGAGAGGTTTTGGTGAAGTCAAGAGTTCAGCCTCTTAGGGTAAAAAGCAATGAAAAAGTTCTAAAATTTAACTTCTATGTTTAAACTTAAACAATTGAAATTGACAGCACAGTATATACCCATGCCTCACTGTTTTTAAAGAGCTGAAGTTTAGTCTAAGAGCCCAAGTGTTTGACAACGTGCTTTGGTATCAACGACTTACTCCTCAATCTTGGAAATAAAACAGCTCTCTTATACTTACAACCTAATTCCTAGAGTAAATTCATCATGCCCTCAGCTTTATGCAGATAGCCCCCCCCCCCGAAAAAAAACAACAACTCTACCTTCCCAAATACTAGGGAAGAGAGGTCAGAAATTGCTAAAACAACACTTTGGCAACTGGAGCCCTGGAGGTACAGGAGTTTGGGGAAAATTATTTGGACATTTGAGCAGAGAATGGACTGGAAGCAAAAAGATCAAAAGTTTACGCTGAAGAGGACTGATATTTTCATATAGACTTACCTGAGAGATAATATTGGAGTTCTAAGATAAATCTTGACTCTAAACTGCTACCCAAGTGCACTGACTGCTGCTGGATTCCCCAGATTTACGTTTATTTTCCTTTCCACTCCTACGCTACCACTCATCATCTACTCCATTTCCTCAGCTCCTTTCCTCTAAGATTGGCCACCGAAATCAAACACAGTTTTTGCTTTGTTTTTTAGGCCTTTATTTATGGATAATGGGAGAGGACTAAATGTCCACATGTGACAGCATTGCAAGAGAGCGCTGAAGACGATCAAAGAGGAGGACTGAAAACCAGCCCTAGTCGGCACTTCCTGAGGAAAAGTCACCAACTGAACGCCAGCCTAAACTCAAAAGCAATACTGGATTTTGGCAAAGGCAAGCCATCACCTCGATTGCCTGGTCTAGGAAATACAGACTCCAGATGTTACAACAACAGCCATAACATTCACAATCCAGTCCTGGGAAAGGAGAGGAAGGAAGAAGATGACACAGGAAGAAGCGGCTACCAGGAGATCAGGGCGTCTGCTAATGCCCTCTCGCACAGGATCCCGTGACTCGGGAATATCAGCAACATTCCGTACTATGGAGCGTGCATAGCTGGAAGTCAATAAATGTAAAATAAGTGTATCATGTCAGCTACAGTCAGTAACTGTTTGCCCCCATGGTCTCAGAATGGTCCCATACTTAAGTACAGGCCTTCTTTAATTGAAAAAAGAAGTAGAGCATAGGCTCTGGTATTAAAACACTGACGCTGCCAAGACAGAGAAGAGTAAATGGAGTCAACCAAGGGGAAAGGGAAGAAAGGAACAGACTAATACCATCAGAAGAAAAAGAAAAAAGCCTCTTTGTGGTCCTACAATGGACTAGTGATTTTGGCAATGAGAAGATCAAGGCTACCTAGAGAAGAGCAGTTTTGTAGGGCAGTAGGGCTGCCAGGCAAGAACAGCAGTGATGAGCCGAGCTAGCAGGTGTTAGAGGTCATAGAGGAGAAGGCTCAGCAGGGGAGGCTCCCTCTGTCAACCGTCCCCCTGATCCGGACAGCAAGACGACTTCTCTTCCGCATCAACCTTCTAGAGCCACTCTGTCCTGCGCTCACCACTCCCCCCTCCTCCTCCGGCTCCAGACAGTGGGGCATTCTCAAGCCTGCTGTCCTGGGGCTCTTTCTCGCTCACACAACTCTTTTCTAGCAGTCTCATCTCTGCCTTGGCTCCCTCCCCCCCACCCACCGCCATCACCCTTCTTTCCCTGCTGCCGCTCCTCTTTAGCTGTCTGCATGGGAACCTTCTACCTGGAAATTCACAAGCACCTCAAATTCAAACTATCTCAAACACAACCTCCTGTTTTCCCACCCAAATCTAATCCACCATGTGTACGTTTTTTTTAAATTCTGGTTCAGGGTCCTACTGTCTGTCTAGGTGGCCAAGTACAGACCTGGGACTCTCCTGGACTTTCTCTCCCCTCATCACTCTCCACGCCCCTGTGGTACTTCCTAAGCTTAAACTCTCTCCTTCCCTGTGAACTGAGCGGCCTTAGTTCAGGCCTTTATCTCACAGAAAGAACGGCCAAATACCCCGTAAGTCTCTGGCCTCCAAGCTCTCTCTCCCTACACTCCGTACACTCTGCTACCAGGAAGGTCTGCTGAGCAGCAAATCTCATCATATTATTTCATCTGGAACATTCCTCACTTGGCTAACAAGGCCCATACGAAACTGGCCCTGGTTAACACGTCCAGTTTCATAAGTCACTGACCGCACTCCAGACACACAAGGATGCACACATAAACACACGCTACACTTCGATCACCAGGTTATGCTGCGAAAACAAAAGAACACACCATCTCAGTGCCTTACAACAACAAAGATTTCTTTCTCATGACAGCACATCAGTGTGTGGGTAGCTGGGACTGTTCCAGTAGTCTTTATTCCGGTACCAAAGCTGAAAGAATTAGCACCACCACCACCCCCCCCACCCTGGGACAGACTAATTCATGGAGAAGCAACGACAGCAGTGTGGCATGGGACTTAAACCTTGGGCTCAGAGGGGCATGTGTCACTGGTGAGAGCAAGTCAAACAGTCACGCCTGACACTGAGAACACAAGGACCCACAACCCTCAGGAAGGAAGGAAGAGTGAACACCGAGGAAAAGCACACTCTGCAGCTCACCAGGCACACACATGGACTCAGCCAGACTGGGCACTTTACAAGTTCTCGATCCTTCCTCCATCTGTGTCCTACAAATTCTTCAGGATTCAGAAGAAACACTTCCTTTCTATAGCTTGGTTAAACTGGCCAACCTGCAAGTAGGAAAGGTTTGCTGCCCAGGTCACTGGGGTCTTCCTTCCTCTCAGCACTTACTGCAAACATTATATCTGCTTAGCTGTGCACGTCTGCCGCCAAAGGCATTCCTGACAAGTACGCCTCTTGCTCATCTCTTCACAATAGGTACCAGATGATTCATGTTTGCTGAATCAATAACGCTCTCTGCCGGGAATGCCCTCCCCCTTACCCAGAAAGAAAATTCCAGAAAACTCTTTGCCATCTAAAGACTCATCTCAAAGTCTATGAAAATGTCCCTGGTCGCCACCATCCAAATAGAGCACTTACCATATTACTGCCGTGTTTTTTTTCAATCCACCTTCCATACTAGAATGGGAGCTATCTGAGAAAAGAACCCTGTGTCCATGAAGTTCTGCATGCTCAGCACTTAAAGTGACTGGCCCATAAAAGGTAACTAGTAAATGAGTGACCTTGGAAACGGAGACAGAGAGGGACACATTTACTGAGTGGGACAGCCAGGATTCAACCTCAGGCCCGAAATGCAGTCAGAGTTGTTGGCTGCACTTAGGTTCTGCTCTGACGGCACAACGGAGCCACGATGGTCAGTCTGTGTCCCTTCCTCCTTGGACAGCAGACCATTTCATCCTTTCACCTCTGCAGGGCCAGTCTCTGACCAAGCCTAAAACACAGCAAGCCTCAATAAATACTGCCCAGAATGAACGCTGTGTTAGCTTAAGAAAAACCCAAGAGGAATGTCTAGATGTCCATAGTTGTACCAGGGCAGAGCCACTAAAAACACACACACCACAGAAGCAATTTCTCCTATCACCTGGCCTGTGATGTAGGCACATAACTATTTCCAAAATTTCTGTTCACAGTTAGAAGTTCATAGAAGCAAACAATTTTCATAGTATTTAATGTAAAATCTGCAATGGTTCTGAACAATCAAGCTGGTGATACCAATTACATGCATCTGTAATTACATACTAAAGATAAAATGTCTACAAATGTCACTATGCTAATAAAATTTAAACATTCCAGGAG
Organism: Ursus maritimus; assembly: GCF_017311325.1. NCBI lineage: Eukaryota > Metazoa > Chordata > Mammalia > Carnivora > Ursidae > Ursus > Ursus maritimus. Next base: position 11,501 of record NW_024425441.1, on the reverse strand, counting down.
GACTGGAAACTTGTTCAGAAGCTGTGCAGATCAGAAACAAGTGGCACTTCTTGGTTTAGTTGCCACTTGGTTAAAAAAATAATAACTTCTTACAGTTAAGTTCTATTTATGCTAGAATACAAGAGAGGGAAAACCTGGCGTGGCATGTGTCTAATCACCCCAGAACACTGGTTTAGAGACAACACTTAGTTTGCTGCTGGTACAAAATTATATCCTAACACGTAAATTTTATATGTGTGTAATGTATACATGTAAATTATATAACTTACAATCAATTATTCAAAGTCCTTGATCCATAAAAGTATATTTAATTTCCCATCTAGAAACTTCCTCCATGTAAGAAAACACAAGCTCATAACCAGAGAAGTTAATTTGTATGATCTGAGAAGGTCCACTACACTGCCCCCAAACTTGCCATTTTATCTGAAATTCCCCCTTCTAGTTTGAGAATGCCAAATATTTGCTCAATAGATGTTAGTCAGAATTCTTAGCAACAATCAAGGAAATATCTCTAGAAAACCACTGAAATTCAAACATTACCTAGGGAAAAATCGCTAGTTAATATGTCAACAAAACTTTACGGGAAAGTAAATTAACTAAGCCCCAACAGTGATGAGAACAAACAAGTTTTATTTGTTGTTTACTTTGAAGCGTGAACCAGAAATGGGATGAGGTGACACAAAGCTAACCCGAGGAGGATGGCACTAAGGGGAAGCACGTCAAGAGAGGAAGGGACAGGTACAAACTCAAATCACACCCATGCTGTCACATAGGGGTCTAAATACAGCAGTGCCAGAACCTTGGGGAAGCCTGGTCTTTATTTCTCTCAGGCACAGGAAAGCTATCAGTGAAGCTATCAAAATTCCCTCATACTCTCACTGTGGTTGCTCCAAGTCTGCTCAGTTAGAACTAAAGTATGGCATGCACCATGCTGGCTACAAAGCATACAATCCACTGTTTCTTTTTTTTTTTTTTTTTTTTAAAGATTTATTTATTTATTTATTTGACAGAGATAGAGACAGCCAGCGAGAGAGGGAACACAAGCAGGGGGAGTGGGAGAGGAAGAAGCAGGCTCATAGTGGAGGAGCCTGATGTGGGGCTCGATCCCGTAACGCCGGGATCACGCCCTGAGCCGAAGGCAGACGCTTTAACCGCTGTGCCACCCAGGCGCCCCCAATCCACTGTTTCTAAGAAAAAAGACAAAATAAAGCTTTAGAAAATCAATACATTCATGTCTATTGTATATAAAGATATACATATATACGCACATAACATACAACATAAATAACACAGAAAGGGGTCCCTTATACCATGCTTGTGATTCTTTCTGAAAACCAAGCTCTAAATTATCCTTTATTTTTTGTTTTTTTAAAAGATGTTATTTTCAAGTAATCGTCACACCCAACATGGGTTTGAACTCAACCTGGAGATCGAGAGTCACATGCTCTTCTAACTGAGCGAGCCAGGTGCCCCTAAATTATCCTATTTATAAATTATTTTCCTACAAAATTTCCAAACACTGCTTTCATTGCAGTGATCTTAAATTTCTGAATTCTACAAACACAGTGGCTAGGGGTTTGAGTCAGAATACCCAGGTTCAAATCACGGCTCCTCAGCTCATTATACCTGCACACCCTTGAGCAAGTTATTTCATCTCCTGCGCCCTGGTCTCTTCACCCAAAAATGGGAAGAGCAAAAGCACCCACCTCGCAGGACTGCTACAGAAACTAAAGATAACACACATAAAGCATTTATTAGTACACAGATTGTTTTAATTTAGCTGGGTAATAAAACAGAGATAAGAAATCTTATTTGATGAATAAAGGAATTTGTAAGTGATTCCTCTGTAGATCAACAAAGCTTCTGCTTATTCAACAGAAAAGGCAAAAGCACCTACTGCAAAAGACCGCTGTAAGAACTAAAAAAGATAACACGCGCAAAGCATTTTATGCTAATATCAGGTATGTAGATAGCATGCATTCACAAAACATTAAGTACTGCAGTTATCCGAATAACCTAGGTAACTTTCAGAAACTGGATTCCTGACAGACATATGGCTGGTTAAGAAACAGGATTCAGTAATGACTAAAAATGCAAATAATTAATAAACACATATAACCAAACATACACGCATGCTTCAAGCATTTCCCAAATATTCTAAAACATGCATATTACTTTCATAATATAAAACAAATATTTTTAAACATATCATCTCCTACAGTAAATGCATAAACTCCTTCTATGTCTAACTACATTTTCAAGAATATACTTTAAAAATAAACTATAAAATAATATCATAAATGATCCTAATGCTCTTCCAGATTTGGGGGTCTTAATTTGACTGTCCTTGATATTCCCTAAGTAACAATTTCCCGAAGGTAATAAAAAAATAATTTTTAAAAACTGGAATCAGCAAATTTGGTATAAAAACACGTTAACTATACCAAGAACTCAACAAGGCCACCTTTGCCAAAACTGAATTAAAAACACATTTTTAAATATTTGAGGCCCTAAAACATTACATGTGAAAACACTGTGCATGGTACTCTTGGCAAGCTCCTCCTCTTGAGTAAGCAGAAGCTTAGTTGATCTACAAAGGAATCATTTACAAACTAGCTTATTCAGCAAGTAAGATTTCTTATCTGTAGTTTATTACCCTGGTAAGTTAAAAAAATATGTTTACTAATACATTTCATTCAGTGGTTAAAAGTAGTGTATCATCAGAATAATTTGTAATGCTATCTATAAAAAGGAAATGGTCACCAAAAAAATTGAAACGAATTTACACCTCACCATAAATAAACAACACATTTGTTGCAAAACAAGTTGCCACTGAGTAAATAAATTCATCTTAAACGTAAATCCAGTATTCTAATATTTTGTTTTTACCACATGCATTTTTAGAAGTACTATTTTACTACTACTCTGAAGTACTAAAATTCCATATTGTGTACGGGAGGTTTTAAAGAAAATAAGTATTATCTGTCTGTACTTGCGTGTTAGCTCATGAAATACACTAAAGCTGAGGAAAAATACAACCAAAAACAGTAGTGAAAAGACATCCTCGCACAGTCAACGGCTGGCCTAATTCAGAGTTCACACGTGGGAAGGAGAGCATGAAAGGGCAGACAAGTGCCAGAAGCGGGAGCCCGCATCAAACACCACAAAGCCCCGGAAACCTTGGTTCGGACAGCACTGTTCTCTGAACCCGGAACTGACCCACGAGGAGGAGTGGCCTCACTCTTATCCTGGGTGAATTACAGTAATAAAATTCATAGGTCGCCACTTTAGTGAGGTTGTGGGACAGTCTTCTTCAATAACAAACGTGTAAATGTTTGCAGCTTATTACTGATAAGTAAAAATTAAAATAGGTGCTTATATAGAAAATAATCAAATATATAATAATAAGTAAAAAATTAATACATGTTGAAATCTACCCTTCTATCATATTGAGCCCTACATTCACATTTTAAATGATATGCATGTTAATTTTATAGCCATAGTTGGAAAATACCATGAATATAGGCTTTAGTACCCACCTTCAAATATAAACCAAAATTCAAACACAAACCAAAATTCTCAAAACCCCCCCTAAGTATTCTAGGGCAGTAGCTCACAAACTACCATCCACAAATCCCTGGGGTTCCCCTCAGATCTTTCAAAGACAACCGTGAAGTGAAAACTTTTTCACGCTGGTACTTACACAGTATTAGCCTCTCGTTGTGTTGGCATTCATAACGTTCAAAAGTAAGGATGGGCCGAACCGATGGCACATGAGCACAAATCAGGCAGCAACATCACACTGTACTCAGAATCAATGAATTTTTCACTGCTATGAATCCACACTTAAAAAACAGGGGTGCAGTTTCACTTAAGACTGTCCTTGATAAAACAGAAAAAATGATAATTTTATTAAAGTCTGAGTCTTGAGTACACATTTGTTCAACAATCTATGTACCGCACTGGGAAAAATTTCTACACGGGCTGCATACCAGTTTGATGGCTCTCTCAAGAAAGCGCACTTGTGAACTGCTGACGTTAGCGGACGGAGCCGATTCTTCATGGAATACCACTTCTACCTGGAAGAATGACTGACAAGCTATACTGTTTCAGGCTTGAGTATCTGGCAGGCATTTCCTCAAACAGGAAGGAAGCAAGCCAATCCCTTCAAGTGCTGCCTATGGCAGTGCTGCCAGTAATAAAACAGGAGCTTTGATAGGAAGTCAGATGTTTTGAAAACTTAAGATTTTTCTGATCAACGGTAATATTAATAAACGTAGTACTTCAATATTGTTTAAAGAAATGTTCCAACATTTGGAAAATCCACATAACTCAGTGAACCAGTATTTTCTATATGGCCAATACACCATGGCAAAAACCATGCATGCGTAAAAAATTGATTCAAGGAACAAGACACACAAACTCTAATGTGACAACATAAAAAACATTTAAAAGGATCTTGCAAAGAAGAATTAGTAGAAAAATTAGAATACTTAGGCTCAAACCAAAAGCCTTCATATAACAGGTTCTTTTATTACCAATGTCTCTTAAAAATAATCACCCCCAAAATCCCCCTAAGTTTTGCCAAAACAAAAATTCATTAATGTGAAATGTAATGGAACTTAGAAACTCCTTAGAAAGCTCATGTAAAATCATGGTATATTTTACAAGCATTGGTCTAGAGGTCTGGTGCACTCAGAAATTTACTCAGACGATAATACCAATATCCACCAAAAAATAACATATTTGAAAGACATTTTCCCAATGCATAGGCTTTATACTAAACATGTATATAGAAGTTATCCATTTTAAGAATACGATGGTTTTTAAATATATGACTGTGTCCAACAGTGCATTTTTTTTTAAAGATTTAATTTATTTCAGAGTGAGAGTGTGGGGAGAGACAGACGGACAGGGACAAGCAGACTCCATGCCCAGTGCCGAGCCCAACGCAGGGCTCAATCCCACCACCCTGAGATTACGACCTGAGCCCAAATCAAGAGTCGAATGCTTAACTGACTGAAACACCCAGGTACCCCAACACTGTGTGTATTTTTGCTCCTACTTCATTTTCGCACCTAAATATGGAACTGGGTTCAAAGCTACGGGAAAAACTGACAATCTGAAGTCTCAGCACCAAAACACTGTGACTGATAACGGCGGCACAAAAAGAAATTCTAAGAGAAATTTTGTTGGTTCTCTTGTAAAAATCAGGAAATGAAAAGAATAATAAGTAGATCACCATGGAAAGTACCACTCTTTGCAAACAAGGGTAAAGAGAAAGTACATTCTTACAAAGAACAACAATTTAAATTTGCAAAAGGCTAAAGTCTAATTTTCCTTTAGCAAAACATATATGAAAGCAAGCAACAGAGAACGAGTAGCTATAATTCTGAATATAACAAGCTCACTGGACTGCTCTTAACCAATAAACACCCAAACAAGACTAATGAATGAGCATTTTTTCACAGGTCTTAATCTTAGGAGTTAAACTCTCTTCCACTACAAAAAAAAAAACAGCCAAACTCTCAGAGAAAGAGTTCTTTATTTGAAACAACCTGTCGCACTGTTTGTACTACGGACGGTGGCAGAGCTAGACTCAACAGTGGTATGTCCTCTTGCAGCATGCTTCTGTGCTACCCAAATGGAAGACGGTTTAAAAATGCAAAGAAAATATCTGATATTCTGTGAAAATGGTCTCGTCCATTCTACCTAGGTCAACTGAGCACTGGCAGCAAGAGTAAACTGAAGGCAGTCTGACACTTCAGAAACTGAAACAAACCACTTACACAAGTTCGTCTTGTTTGTACCTGGAGTTAATGGAGACAACTCCAGTTTATTCCTCTTGTGCTGGTATAATTATTACTCACATTTTCCATCTGGTTCACCCCAACTATAATGCAGTGACAACATTTAAAAAGCAACTCTCAACAAAGTGGGTATAGAGGAATCATACCTCAAAATAATAAAGGCCACAACTAACACCATACTTAACTGTGAAAAGCCAAAAGTTTCTCCTCTAAGATCAGGAATAAGACAAGGATGCTCACTCTCACCACGTTTTTTAAAAAGATTTTATTTTTTATTTGAGAAATAAAGGGAAAAAAAGGGTGAGCATGAGCAGGCGGGGCTTGAGCCCTGGACCCTGAGATCACGACCTGAGGCGATGGCAGACGCTTCACCAAATGAGCCACCCAGGCGCCCCTCATTCTCCCCATTTTTATTCAACATACTACTGGAACCCTACTGGAATGAAAAAAAGAAATCAGTAAAGTTGCAGGATACAAAATTAACACACAAAAATCTGTTGTATTTCTATGCACTAATAACGAACTTCAGAAACAGAGATTAAGAAAGCAAGCCAATTCACAATTGCATCGACAAGAATAAAATACCTAGGTATAAATTTAACCAAGAAGGTGAAAGACCTGTACACTGGAAAGTATAGACACTGATGAAAAGAAATGGAAGATGACAGAAACAAATGAAAAGATACACCATGCTCATCGACTGGGAGAATATTCTCCCAACCCACGGAAAGAATGTTGTTAAAACATCCATACTACCCAAAGTAATCTGCAGATTCAACGCAATCCTTATCAAAACACAAATGGCATTTTTCACAGAACTGGAACAAAGAATTCTTAAATTTGTATGGAACCACAAAGGACTCCAAATAGTCAAAGCAAACTTGAGAAGGAAACCGGAGGTATGATGCTCCCTGATTTCAAACTACACCTACAAAGCTGCAGTAACCAAAACAGTATGAGCTGCCACAAAAACAGACACACTGATCAATGGAACAAAACAGAGAATCCAGAAATAAACCCCACATTTATATGCTCAATTAATCTTCAACAAAGGAAGCAAGAATATACAATGCAGAAAAGACCATCTACTCAATAACCGGTGTTGGGAAAACTCGACAACTATGTAGAATAAATGAAACTGGACCTTAATAAATGAAACTTTATTATACCATATACAAAAACAAACTCAAATGGATTAATAAAGACTTATATGTAAATGGGAGACCATAAAACTCCTAGAAGAAAACTCAGGCAGTAAGCTCTTGGATATCAGTCTGAGCAACATCTTTTTGGACCTGTGTCCTCAGGCAAGGGCAAAGCAAAAATAAATGAATAAAATTACATCAAATTAAAAAGCTTCTGAAGAGCAAAGAAAACCATGAAAAATATGAAAAGGTAATGTACAGAATGAGAGAAAATATTTGCAAACCACACATCACATCTATCCAAACAAAGAATTCACACAATGCAATAGAAAAAAAAAGAAAAAGTGAGACTGTGAATTGACATTTTTCCAAAGACATCCAGATGGCCAATAAGCACATGAAAAGATGCTCAACATTACTAATCATCAGGGAAATGCAAATCAAAATCACAAGACGATATCACCTCACATCTGTTAGAGTAGCTACTATCAAAAAGACAAGAAATAACAAGTGTTGGTGAGGATGCAGAGATAAGGGAACCCTCAGGCACTATTGCAGGGAATGCAAAATTGTACAGCTACTATAAAAAACAGTATGGCGGTTCCTCAAGAAATTAAAAATAGAACTACCCTATGATCCAGCACTTGTACTTCTGGCTGTTTACCCAAAGAAAATGAAAACATTTAGAAAGGTACAGGCACCCCCCCCCATTCATTGTATCATTATTTATAATAGCCAAGATATGGAAACAACTTAAGTGGTCATCAACAGGTGAATGAATAAAGATATGGCATACATACACAATGGAGTATTACTCAGCCATTAAAAAAAAGTGAAATCATGATGTTTACAACAACATGGATGGACCTACAGAGTATTTTGTTAAGTGAAGTAAATCAGAGAAAAGCAAATACCGTATGATTTCACTTAAGCATAACAAACACCACCAATAACAACAACAAAACTAGAAACAGACTCACAGATACATAAAATAATCTGGTAGTTGTCAGAGGGGAGAGAGGGTAGGAAGATGGGCAGCAAAATGGGGGAGGGGGTGTAAAGGCTACAAACTTCCAGTTATAAAATAAGACATGGAGATATAATGTACAACAGAGACAATTTAGTTAATACATCTAACAACTTGGGATGATGACAGATGCTAGCTAGCTTTATTGTGGAGACCACTTCCTAATGTATGTAAACACATATTACTGTTGTATTACTCTGTTGTACACCTGAAACTAGGAATACTGTATGGCAACTACACTTCAATCACACACACACAGCACAAAGCATGCTATGTGTAATCAACCTAAAAACATGACAATACAAACAAGGGCAACAAAAGTTCACATCATTTTCTGTTAAGCCACACAACTTAATCTCCTTTAACACAAAAATTTTTTTGAGTAAAAATACAGAAATTCTGGCTATTTTCCAGTCATAGTACGATATTCAATTTCAGTCCTTCTAAGTAAATTCATTCATGACACACACTTGTACACCTGCAAGTATGAAACTTCAAATTATCCTTATCTTTTACAATCAACTTACACCAGGAAAATACTTTCCCAGTTTACGTACAAACTACTACTGCATGTGCTTACTTTCACCTTATAAAATACATCCACTTTCTAAGGTAATTATAACACAATGTTGGTCAATCACATATACCAAAATGGTGAGTGAAATTTTACATTTCTATTGTTACTAGAGCCCAACCTCAACCTGATGACCTGAGATAGGCAAACAAAATCCCCCTCACCAGCTCTGCCTGCTCTATTTGGTCCTAATATGTGACTGGCAATGTTAAGCTTCTGCTCATTCATAACTCATGCATACAGATGGCCCAGCTTTGACAATATGCCCACATCTGCCATCAGCTCATGCATATGGGGACACTAACTAGAAGCCCACCAATGGATTTGCAGGCCCTGCCAGCCTGTCAGTGTCAGCTAACAGACTGAGACACACCCAAAACTGGTGAAAGGGTCCGTGAGATTTGGCAAATTGTTTAGTATCTAACTCCCAAGTGTAAATGTAGGTCAAATTTTCATCTCTCTCCAAGGCATCTTCAAGGTGAATGAGTACATGCTAAATACAATCAGCCAGGAAAATAATAGAAACAGCAAGCTTCTGAACAAAATTCAACAACTCACCTAACCTGAAAATAATTTTCAATCAAGAGATCAGTTTAGTTTTATGTTCTATTAACAGTACTCACAACCATTTCATTTATAATAAAGGAAAACAGGTTTCCATCAAAATAATTGCTATTAGTATCTATTAGCATTTTCTGACATGATACCCAAGTTCAAGTCTGGTAAAACTGTTTATAAACAAATTAACCTATGCCACCAGAATAAGCAACACCTAGTAATAATGCCTTACACACCACAATTGCTCAGCTCCATCCTTAATGGAATAACCCGAAACCTTCTTTTCAGAAGCTCCCCACAAATTTAGTACCTACCTTGATCTTCTGTGACTCATTTTTTCAAGAATATAAAAGAGTCACTTCTACTACCATGCTCTGAACCACAATCCAAATTTTACAGTTCTAGAAAAGCCTAGTTACAACAGTTACATTCCATTAAGTCTATAAATTACAGAAATTAAAGTAAGGTTTCACTGGCAGAAGGAGAGCAAACTGAAGCTAGTCTAGATGCAGTCTCAACTTAAGATGTTCAACAGTGTTGGACAAGGGTTTACCTCAGACCAACAGGCTCACACCCATACAAACAAATCTTAACCAGTTCTTACAGGAAATAAAGGTTAAAAAAAAAAGTTACAACCACCATTGAGTTTCAAATAAAAAAAAAAAAAAAAGGACAGAGATGCCTATAAATACTAAAAACACATCACTGGCAACTGCCTATATCATTATATATTAGTCACCAAAAAAAAGAGATCTTCTGAAGTATCGATGCTCAATAACACAACTGCTGTTTTCAGAAGTTTCAAATATAGTTAAGTCTTCTGAAAAAGCATAGTTACAACCTAAGCACTAGTATGGAATACAGATTTAGCTACAAATTATGCAACTTATTAGTACTTCACATGAAGATTTCCTACTCCACCTCTGCTGACAAACCGGAAGTTGTTTCTTATACACACCTCTGAGTAATATGAATCACATTACTTCTTAAGATTAATCAGAATATTAAAACATAACATATTCACCTTTAATAAAGCAAATGTGGATGTACGTACAAATTCTAGGTTATATTTTCCCATCAACACAAAAAGAAGATAATGAACTCAATAAATTATTCCTAAAAAACTGACTTTAAGGGGCATCTGGGTGGCTCAGTCATTAAGCGTCTGCCTTCAGCCTAGGGCATGATTCCAGAGTCCTGGGATCGAGTCCCACATCAGGCTCCTCCGCTGGGAGCCTGCTTCTTCCTCTCCCACTCCCCCTGCTTGTGTTCCCTCTCTCCCTGGCTGCCTCTCTATCAAATAAACAAAACAAAACAAAACAAAACAAAAAACAAAACTGACTTTAAGAACCATCTCATGAAGCAAAATGGTCAACTACTTAGAACAGTTTTTGCATTAAGGTATAACCTTTATGCAAAAGAGTAACACATGAAAACATAAATGTTTAATAGCCTAACAAATAATCTCACCAAGTTTTCAATATGTACATACCCCATGTTTTGTCAAGAATAAAGGCATACAGGGATGCCTGGGTGGCTCAGTCGGGTAAGCGTCTGCCTTTGGCTCAGGCAGGTCCTGATCCCTGGGTGCTGGGATGAGCCCTGCTTCAGGCTCCCTGCTCCCAGGGGAATTTGCCCCTCCTCCGCCCCTCTCCCTGCTCACACTCCCTCTCTGACAAATAAATAAAATCTTAAAAAAAAAAAAAAAAAAAAGAAAAGAAAAAAGGTATACAAAAAGGAAGCCATATTCAACACTTTTTCCACAAAATATTTATTGAGCACCTACCATGGTGAAAGATATAACAATGTTTAATAAAATAAAATTCTATGCTCTTGCTTTCATGTAATCGGAGGGAAACAGAAACCAATGGCTATAATAACAACACTGCGATAAGTTAAGCAACAGAACTCCAAAACCAAGAGTGAGACCTTTGGGTAACCAGAGAAGCCCTCTTCTGAGGAAGTAATGGGAAGTCAAGATTAGCAACAAGCATTCTGCCATAATAAATAATTAGAAATCTCTGAAAGAAATAAAGCCTTAACATTAAGAAAATAACAGGACTAAAAAGCTTTACGAAGCATTTATTAGGAGCTATGTTTTCCACAGTAATCAAGATCTTAATTCAACTTAACATCAGTCTCCTAGTGATCAAATATTAAGTTTAAATCAACTCTCATTTTACAACTCCAAAAGAATCTAGGACCCAAGTGAGGAAGGGGTTGAAAAATACGCGATGACAATATATAACTAGCTTTTTCATTGGAAGCCCTCCTTTTACACATAAATGTGAGTATGAAGGAAAAAGTACACTTAACCAGGTTGATTTCAGAACATATTCTAATTTCCTTAAAAAATAAATATAATCCAAAAAGTCAAGTTTATCATC
>NW_024425440.1:0-1213 GCF_017311325.1 Ursus maritimus | reverse complement strand
CTAGCTCTAAGTTGAAAAGAACTGCACAATCTAGGAACAAACTGAGACAATTTTTCTTCTTGGGAGTAAATATCAAACAGCAAAGTGTTTTGTTCTTCAGAAGACATTTTAGAAGTCAGGGGATCTTTGATATCTTTACTTAACAATAATCTGTTTTCAGACCACTCAAAGGCCCCGAGTCAGGTGTTCTGGTCCAATGCAGGACTGCATGGACGGGAATGGATGCTGGGCAGCCATGCAAACAACCTTGTGAGACCCGAGGAAAAGGCAGAAGTTGGGGGGCGGGGTTCATGTGTTACGTTTCTACTACGTGCCAAGAACTGTGTTAAATACTTCCCATAAATTATAACAATAGCTAACATTAACTGAGCACGAATTTTGGGTCCTGAATTGTGCCAAGTATCTTTCCTAGATTATCTCTTTTCTTCTATTGAGATATGATCTACGTATAACATTATATTAGTTTCGGGTGTACAACATAAGGATTTGATATTTGTATTTATTGTGAAATGATCACCTCAGTGAGTGTAGTTAACATCCATCACCACACAGTTACAAATTTTTTTCTTGTCATGAGAATTTTTAAGATCTCCTCTCTTAGCGACTTTCACATATACGATAGAGCATTACCAACTATAGTCACCATGCTGCACATTATATACTCCAGACATTTCATTTGGTCCTTGGAATAATGCTGAAAGGAAGGTTTTATTCCCAATTTACAGGCGAGCTGCCTGAAATTCAGAGAGGCTAAACAACCTGTCGGATAGTCATTAAGCTTTTAAGTCATTGGCTGGGTTTGGAACTAGACCTTTGTCTGACATCCACGCCTGGACCTTCCCTTCTGTACCACATGGTTTCCATAGTCTCATTAGACCCAGAATACCACTCCGTTAATAGTTTTGTGTTCCCCAAACTATTTAGCAAGAGCCTACTCTATATAGGCTTTATAGATGACTTTGACCATGTTGAATAACATTAGAAAGGACCCCCTTACTTTCCTCGGATTGCACATAAACTCAGAGGCTTTGATGGTATGTTGGAAATGAAAACCAGCCTCTGAGAAAGAAGCATCTGTCCTATAAGTGAAAAAGGTGAATTTGACAGTGATTTTGTACTAGTTACCCAAATTCTTTTATTTTCTTATTTCAGGATGAATAGATGATATTTATGGGCTGAGATTGGGGAAGAATTGTCACTTTAAAAAAAAAAA
>NW_024425439.1:0-1214 GCF_017311325.1 Ursus maritimus | reverse complement strand
GGAAATGGAATTAGGAGAGGTAGCTAAGGAAATTTACCCTTGTTGGTTGAATATTTTAGGAATATAAAAGGAATGTATTGAATGTGTTTCTGATGATTTTACAGTAAAAGTAAAATGTAAAAGGCATATGAAAATATATCTGCCCTGGTTGAGGAGGAATAGGCAGGGCGCAGGGCTGTGTGCCACTTGCCCACTCTCAAAATTGCTCTGCTATCTTGCAGCTGAGCTTAGTCTACATTCCTCATTTTTCATTTGGAGAAACTGAGGCCCAGGAGTTCAGCAGAATGATTTGTCTGAGGCTTGCAGTGTTCTTTTCTTGAGATCAGACAAAACTCAGCGAAAGCCAGAGAAAGGTCCAGAATCTCCCTCCCTTTCCCGGCACCGCTCCCACCCTCAAGCCCTTCCCAGAAGGCAAATGGAGATTCTGATTGCCTTGGTAACAGAGCTGCTTGAATTAAACATGAGCTTGTTATCGGAGTGAAGGTGAATGACCTAATGATTAACAGCAGAGGCTGAACTGCGAAGAAGGGAAGAAGGATTGCGCTAATTGTAGCTGTGAATTCAAAATCCGCTAATTGGAGCTGTGAATTCAAAATCCCCGGATTGGAGGGACGACTGTAAGGAAGCTGTGCCTGTCCTACTTCCAGCTAGCAAGAGTGTGGTTCCCCTGCCCGCCCTCACCCACCTGCGGCCAAGAGACTCTGGGCAGAGAATATAGTAGGGATCCAAGGGCAGTGTGGTTGCTCGAGGGAGTGAAGATGAGGACATCAGCCCTGGCAATGACACTAAGTGTTGTAGGGTTGGGGCAAGTTGCGTCTTTCTGGGCCTCAGTTTCCCTTTTGGTAAAATAGGTGGAAGAAGCTATGCGTCATTCCCTCTATAGCGATGATGTGAGGACCACGCGGACGGCAAAGGGGCTTCAAAAAAGATGGGGCATGGCAGAAATCAGGACAGAGCCCTCTGGTCACAAGTGGCAGAAAACCAATCCAGTTAATTTAAACCATAGAGAAAAACGGAACTGGCTGACTCACGAAGTCAGAACGATCATCGTGGGCGTGTTTGTGCACGTATTTGTATGACTCTGGCTTAGGCACGGGTGGACCCAGGAGTGAATTCTTGTTCCCAGGAACCTTCCCTTTTTCTGTAGTCTCGGCTGGTTTCTTCTGCATCGTCTTACTGGGGCAGACTCCTCCGTGGGCAGGGACCGACGACCC
>NW_024425438.1:0-1214 GCF_017311325.1 Ursus maritimus | reverse complement strand
AATGATCTCATTTATATGTGAAATAGAGACAGAGAGAGAGAGAATTGAACAAATAAAAAAAGAAATAGATTCATAGACGCAGAGAACAAATTGATGGTTGTAGAGAAAAGGTGGTGCAGGGGTCAGCAAAATAGCTGAATGGGGGTTAAAACGCATAAATTTCCATTTATAAAAGAACTAGGTTACAAGTATGAACACTACAACATAGAGAATAATTTTGCAATAACTTTGTATGGTGGCAAATGGTAACTATGGTCACATGATCAACTTTGTGTAATATATAGAATTGTCAAATTGTGTTGTACATCAGTAACTAATATAACATTGTATCTCAACTATAAAAAGATGAAAACAAAGGAACAGACCTGAACAAAACTATAAACTTCAGGGATCTAACAGACATATATGGAACAATCCATCCATCAGCAGCAGAATATATTTTCTTCTCAAGTGCACATGGACTATTCTCCATAGGATAGATCATATGCCAGTTCATGAAATAAGTCTAAAGAAATTTAAGACCATTGAAATAATACAATATTTCTTTTCCAACCACAATGATATGAAACTAGAAAATATTAATAGGAGAAAATGAGACAAATTTACAAATATATGTAATTTTAACTTACACTCCTGAACAACCAATGAGTCAAACAAGAAATTAAAAAGGAAAATAAATTTTTGAGAAAAATAAAAATCAAAACACAACATATAAAAATATATGATATGTAACAAAAATAATTCTAAAACGGTTTATACTGATGTGACCTGATTTTAAAATATCTTTAAAAAACTACATGATTCAATGTGAGACAGGAATCCATCAAAATCCTAGAGGAGAGCATAGGCAGCACCCTCTATGACATCAGCCACAGCAAAATTTTCAAGACACATCTCCAAAGGCAAGAGAAATAAAAGATAAAATGAATTTGTGGGGCTTCATCAAGGTGAAAAGCTTCTGCACAGCCAAGAAAACAGTCAAAAAAACTAAGAGACAACCCATGGAATGGGAGAATATATTTGCAAATGACACTACGGATAAAGGACTGGTATCCAAGATCTACAAAGAACTTCTCAAACTCAATACACAAGAAATAAATGAAAAAATCATAAAAAAGGCAGAAGATATGAACAGACACTTTTCCAATGAAGACGTACAAATGGATAACAGACACATAAAAAACTGTTCAAAATCATTAGCCATCAGGGAAATT
>NW_024425437.1:0-1214 GCF_017311325.1 Ursus maritimus | reverse complement strand
GAGGTAAAATTGTAGTGAATTGGGCTGTACTATTCTATAGAGGATAGATTTAAAACACCCTGGTGTAGGATACACTAGTTTCTTATCACATAAGGAGTCCTCAGAAAGCTGCAATGAAAGATTCAGATCTCAGAGCATGTTCATGTTCCACTGATATGTTACAGTTTGCACAGGTAGGAACGAAGGTGGAGATAAAGGCAACAGAAGGAGAAAGTAGGTGTGAACCATTCATTAGTTAGCGTTATAGCTTTTTCATGAAAGCCTTGTGCCAGTGTGATTTTGGCTAAGAGTTGGAATCCGGGGGCTTTGCAGGAGACAGGGGAGTTCCAGGTCTGAGTAAACTGACAGGGGTCCCAGAGGAGAGCTGAATGCATTCTGCAGCAGGGTGTGGGCAGGGTGGGCTCCAGGGGTGGCTGTGGGTCTCCTGGGTGAGAGTTGTGACAGGTGAGGGCTGTGTGCAAGGTCCTGGCTGTGGACAAGTGAGGCACAGGCGGAGAGCTGGCAGAGAACCTTCTTCTGGGCCACCAGCCTCACCCAACACACAGCCTCATCTTCTGTCCCTGTCACTCCAATTCAGACTTCTCTGAAGGTGAGTGAGAACACTTCAAGAGCATTCTGAACAGAAGGGAAAGCATGTGCAAAGGCTCTGGGGCAGGAGAATTCCAGGTATGTCCAGGAGCAGCAAGAAGGCCCTGTAGCCACAGGAGACAGCTTAGGACATGAGCTCAGAGAGGTGTTAGAGGGGGACAGAAAGCCATTCCAGGGCTATAACCCCATGAGACGCTGTTTCACTGGGCCATCCTGGCTACAGTGTTGAGAACAGATGACAGAGGGTTGAAGATGGCAAGGCAGGTCAATGATGAAGCTTTTCCAGGAACTCAGGCATTGTGCATCGGACAGGTGGCTTGGATGGAGTGGTTAGACCTATTCTGGGTCCATTTTGAAGATGGAGCTCACAGGATTTGCTGATGGGTTAGCTATTAGGAGCAGGAGAACAGAGGAATTGGGGTAACTCTCAGGTGTTGTGGGTTGTCCTGATCGAGAGGAAGGAGAGGGTTTCTCGGGGGGTAGGAGGTAGTCCGTGTTCTGCATGCTGAGGAAGGTGCCTTTCCCAGTGGATCTGCTGAGGTTTGTGTCTGGGAGGACCTTTCACATCTCCTCCCTCAGCAATAATCAAGTACAAGTATACCCCACTTTTTAAACGTTCACAGTAA
>NW_024425436.1:0-1215 GCF_017311325.1 Ursus maritimus | reverse complement strand
TGCTAAAATAAAGAAATGGCTTCTGGGTTAAGAGCAAATCCAGGAAAACATGGCCTATGGATGAAGCCAAGACTATAAAACCCTTTATTAACAACTTGGAAGGATGTAAGGTGCGCCTCGAATTTCTTTAAGGATCTTCAGAGTATGAGAATTTTAAAGGCACTGTCAAATAAGAGCTTCACAGGAAACCTGAGGTGAAAAGCTTATCTCAAAAAGATCCGGGAGAATGGCTTTTCTAATGGCATGAAAATCATTAATATTCACAGAAAACTCAAAAACTGAAGAGAATTATAGTACCAAAACACTGCTTGCGAGCTTGGACTAAAAGAGACCAAGATAGTACAAACAGAAACTAGGCCTTTGGGTCTTAGAAGTCCCACCAGGAAGAAGCAGGCTAAAAAACAGCTACAAACACAGGTCATTCCTTATGAAAAGGACAGAACCGAGAGCTCAAAGAGGAAAGCAAAGAGCCATGGAGAAGCATTCCCATGGTTAGGACTAAGTCCTAACTGAAGAACTGAGCACGCTTCAGGCTGTATTTGAAAACTGCTATGGACTTGTATGCTTCCCATCTTCATTCTGAATGGGAGAGTCCTTAGCAGGTTTCCAGAATGTTGCATTTTGAGTGGTAGAGAACGGTCTCTTTAATTTCCAAGTCTTCACATTGAGAGGACATGTACTCAAGGGACTATACTTTAGGCACCTTATCCCCGCTGCAACTGATTAAGATGGTAAGATCTTGGACTCGAGCCTGAACCTGATGCCATGATAACTGAGATTTGTGGGAGGTATTGGGAGGAGGTGAGTGTATTTTTTATGTGGGAGGAATACAAAAAATTGTGGCTGGTGGGTAAATTACACTGATTTTTAAATGTGTCCATAGGTTTTTAAATATTCATTCCATTAAAAAAATTAAAGACCATGGGTCAACCTTAGTGACTTTCTCCTCACAAACAGAATACGGTAAATGTCATGCTGTGTGTATATTCCAAGGCTAGGTTACAAAAGGCCATAGAGCTTCTGCCTTGCTCTGTATGTTAGGCTGCTTGCTGGAATTTAGCCCCCCATCTTGTGAGGTGGCTCAGGCCACAAAGAGAGTCTCGTTGTGCCAGTGTAATAAGTGCTTCAGCTGCCTGCCCTAACTATAGTCCTAGGCAACACCCAGGATCAACACCACCAGACATGAGTGAACAACTCTTCAAACAGTTCCAGCCC
>NW_024425435.1:0-1215 GCF_017311325.1 Ursus maritimus | reverse complement strand
GATATTTGCAATGATCATATGCAATAAAGGGATAGTGTCCAAAACATATAGAACTGATACTACCTGAACCCAAAAAAACATATAATCCAGTTAAAAAATAGGCAGAAGACATGGACAGACATTTCTCCAAAGAAGAGATACAAATGGCCAACAGTCCCATGAAAAGATGTTCACCATCACGCATCATCAGGAAAATGTAAATCCAAAGGACAATGAGGTATTACATCAAACCTGTCAGAATGGCTAACATCAAAAGCACAACAAAGAGCAGGTGTTGGGAGGATGTGGATAAAGGGGAATCCTCGCGAACTGTGGGTGGGAATGCAAACTGTGGTGGCCACCGTGGAAAACAGTATGAAGGTTCCTCAAAAAATTAAATATAGAACTACCCTACGATCCAACAATCACTCTACTGGTATTTCCCCAAAGGCTAGGAAAACAGTAACTTAAAAGGATACGTGCACCACTATTTTTCTTGCACCATTATTTACAATATAATAATATGGAAGCAACCCAAGTGTCTGAAGAAAAATTGACAAATGAGATGACAGATGTGTGTATTCACACACACACACACACACACACACACACACACACACACACACACACACACACAATGGAGTATTACTCGGCTTCAAAAAGAATGAAACCTTGCTATTTGCAGCCACATGGATGGAACTAGAGAGTTTTAACTAACTGAAAACAGTCAGTCAGAGTAAGTCAAATCTCATACGATGTCACTCTAGTGGGGAATTTAAGAAAGAAACAAAAATAAATAAATAAATAAAAGAGAAAAAGGAGACACACCAAAATACAAACTCTTAACAAGAGAGAACAAACGGATGGTTACCAGAGAGGAGGTGAATACAGGGATGAGTGAAATAGATGAAGCAGATTAAGAGGACACTTTTCTTGATGACCACTGAGTAATATATAGAATTACTGAATCACTCTCTTTTACACCTGAAATGAATGTAACACTGTATGTTAGCTCTACTGGAATTAAAATGAATTTTTAAAAAAGAATTTTCTTTCAGGAACCTCTTTGAAAAAGCTTTTCCTGTGCAATGTGCATAAGCCCTACTTGGGAGGATTCACTCTACAATAATTATTCACTCTATGCCTCGAATTCAGATTTCACTGAGTTCTTACTGTGGATCCCAGGCCAGGTGATCCATGGTCCTTTTCTGTCCAGGCTCAGCACCTATGCATTCA
>NW_024425434.1:0-1215 GCF_017311325.1 Ursus maritimus | reverse complement strand
AAGGAAGATATTCTTGGGGGAGATGATTCAGTATAATTTTCCCCTCTAGACATGGCTCTGGGGTCTAAATGTCACGCTCATTCATCCTATTTTCTCTATCCCTAAGACTTTGCCTTAAATGGGAGAAAGATAACAACTGTGAGTTAGATGTCAGAATTCCTAGGGAGAAAAAAAAGGAATTTGAAGAGTGCATCTTCATAGCCCCTGTTTCAGCCATTGAATTGGTCTGCATCAGAGTCAAAGGACAGCCAGGTTGGCACTGTCACTGAAGGCCATGGAAAAATACATTCAGGATCCTATTTTATGAACTAGATCGCTAGATCCCAAAACAGGCTGAAAAACAGACCTCTGCAATCTGAATCTTTGAGACAGTTTGTATTTTTAACAAAGCCAGGTGAGTCGGAGGAGCATTCAGGCCTGGAAACCTCTGGCATAAAGCACATACCCAGGACTGTCTTCATGTTGGCCATTGACAGCTGTCTATAAAAAGACTAGGTTAGGACTCAGAAGACCCAGGTTCTAGTTCTGCCACCATCATTCTTTATCTTTAACGATGTTAAGAATCCGGGGTGGGGATCTTAGATCTGGAAAGAAACCAAGACAGCTCCTCAGCATAAAATCACTTTATAGAGGAGCTAATCTAGGCCTAAACAGCATGAGTGGCCTAACATCAAACAAAAGATTCATTCTAAAGATGAAATGAGAGCCAAGTTTTACCAAGACCATAAAGTTCCCCACTATGAAATGGTAATACCTATGTGAACTTTAGTTTCTTTATCTCTTAAATAATGACATAATAATACCTTTTCGAACTCCTTCACAGGTTTGTTATATAGAGTTATATGAGAGAATTGATGTAAAAGCTATGAAAACTTCACTATGGAAAACAGACAGGTATTATTTGTATTAGGTGAGATCATGAGTGGTTAGAACTTAGAATTGTCAATACAATCATTGTCATCTCCCTCCTGAGAGATTATTAGTGTGACTGGCATAGGAGGATGGTTTCATTTCTAGCTGTGAACAGAGTGTACTGAGCCCTGTGGTTT
Organism: Ursus maritimus; assembly: GCF_017311325.1. Lineage (NCBI taxonomy): Eukaryota > Metazoa > Chordata > Mammalia > Carnivora > Ursidae > Ursus > Ursus maritimus. The sequence continues at coordinate 166 of NW_024425434.1, read as the reverse complement.
TAAATGAGATAAGTTGATACTTCAGGATCCAGCTTGCTGGCCCAAGAGATTCACTCAATGTGGCAGGAAATAGAAAGAATAAGACTGATGGCATCATTAACAGGTGCAAAAATAAGAATTGTGTGAATCAGGGGCGCCTGGGTGGCTCAGTCGGTTAAGCATCTGA
>NW_024425433.1:0-1215 GCF_017311325.1 Ursus maritimus | reverse complement strand
TAGGGGGAGGGACATAATTCTCAGGGTAGCTGTTGCTCTCTACCACTTCACCTTTGTCCACTTTCACAGGGAGGCCACGGCCCCCACTACCATTGTCTGGCATGCTTTCCCCAAAGCTAATGGGACTCCGGGATTTGGATTGTAGGCTCAGGTCCTCCACGGCTTTATTTCTGGAATAGACTGGCCTTTCCTGCTGCAGCTTATTGCCATCTCCAGAAGACTGGCACAGACTGGTGTTCAGGGTTTCCTGGATTTCATCTCTGTCTTTTGCTTCATCTGGAGAGGACACGAACTGGGGACCAGCTGCATAGCCTTTTTCTTTACCCAAGTTCATGTCCATGATGGAGCCCGACTTTACCTCCTCCTCACGTCTTACGTCATGACACTGCTCCGACCAGATGGTGCTTTCTTCATCTTTACACGTAATGCCGTCTGCACCTTCCTGACAGTTATGAAGCACACTTCCACTCTCAGGGGAGCTCTGTGAAATCCCACCGTGCTGCACCATGATGTCTGGCATGGCTTTACCGTAAGCTAGGTCGTACAAACGGATAGTTTCCTTCAAAGTCTTCCAGAACTGTGTTACAGGGGATCCTTTGCTCTGTTCTAGCCTCATCTTCCCTTCCTCAGATGCAAAGTTGACTTGAGGTGATGTTCTATACAGGGTGTTAGGAGCAGGGCTCTCACCATGTAGCTGCTGCTTCTGGGCAACAGAAGACAAAACCCCATCTATTGCTTCAGGAATGTTGTCAGTTTCTGTGTCAATATGAGAAATCGGGATACTGGTCACCATATCACCTTCTGAGTGGGTGTCTTGTTTCCGGGTCCTGTTTTCAGCCTGATGAGGTTCAGTCTGAGTCTCTTTCGTTTTCATTGTCTTTCCATAGCCACTACACTGCCGGAACTGTGCTGTGTTACAAAACATAGGTCTCCGGTTAAGTGCAGTGGGCAACGGGGACTGAGGGATGAGGAAGCCAGGAGACTCACCGAGTACCACTGAATATGGAAAATACAGACTTCCATTTCTGAAACCTAGGAAGAGAACGCAGTAGTTAGCCACTCTGTCTCCGCAGCCAGTCACAACATTCAGCCAGTAGGCAGCCATGCGGCTACACCAATTGGTAGAATATGCAGTTTCTTCCACGCCAGTTGGTAGCTACTGGCCCCCACTTCTCCCTGGATGTCCTCAGGATTCGACAAGGGAAAGGGCAGTGA
>NW_024425432.1:0-1216 GCF_017311325.1 Ursus maritimus | reverse complement strand
TTTTTTTTTTTTTTTCCCCTTTCTTCTAATCAATAAATTCTCATACTTGGTTGATTTCGAGGATTGATGTTTCTTTTTTATTATTTTTTCAGCCTCCATCATCTTTGAGCCTTTGATTCTGGTGTTATTTTCAGAGAGGCCAATGTAATTTCTACTGGTGTCAAAAAGTAGAATTATGCTCTTAATATTTCATGCTTTTCAAGGCTCTACATTGTAACATGACCTGTGATATTTCCCACAGAGTGTTAAATAATGGAGGAATTACTATTACTAGAACAATAGAAGGGATTCCACTCTATCATGAAAAACTTGGTCCACAATCACTGATGCCATTTTAGTGGGGGAAGTGAAGCCTAGAAATTGAATGAGTCATTTCAGTCAATGTTAGAAGGATTTCTTTGGTTTCTTGCCCCAGGGATCAAAACAGGATTTTTCTTCCTATGTGTTTTATTTGGCCAAACATAGATTTCAAAAGTTAGAAAGATCTGGGTATTAGCTTGCTAAAGTCATTTCATAATCTGCTTCATCTATCCCAGAAGAGATACTTGACTTTCCTAAATGTGATTAAGTTTCAATTCAAACCACCTCACCTTTATTACAAACACAGAATTCTTCTCACCTGGACATATTCTCCAGGATTGAGGAATTTTGATTCATTCTGAAGAGATGGCAGACATGAAGAGGGTTGAGCAGTCATCATAGACATCTCAGTGTTCATCTGGATTTCTCCCCCATACCTTGTTCACTTTCTAGTAAAGCTGCGTACATTTTATCCTCCCACTTTTCTATTTCTTGGTGGTTTTCAGTACACTTTTCATGGGGAGTTTTCCCAGTCTAGCTGCTTCCAAGTAAAACTATATAGTGCATCTTAATTCTCTCCAATCCCCTTAATTCCCCTCATGTTTAACCCCACCAAATATCTTCACCATCAGCTCTGAACAAACCCATACCATCTGGTCCTATTAAAATTGTTGGCCTATATGACAAAAACTAGTAATTCTTATTCCTTCTAGGTAGGGAAACTTGCAGCTGGAGGATAGAGACTTTCAATGTAATTCCTTAAATTTGTAGAATATCTGACTATTCTAACATATATAAGCATTTCCTCCTGAAAATATTGATATTTAAATTTTAAAACATGATAATTCTTAGGAGTTTACTCTGGGTGACAACAGGGATGGCATTATCAAATTATATAATTTCTGCTACATGTTAA
>NW_024425431.1:0-1216 GCF_017311325.1 Ursus maritimus | reverse complement strand
AAAAAGTATAAATTTGATTTTGTTTTGAAAAATGAATAACAAAAAAAAATGGAGACAAATCTCACTTATGAATATTGATTCAAAAACTCTAAATAAATTATATCTAAAAGATGCAAAATTATATTAAAGAAAATAATACATTTTACTAAGTGGAAATTATCCAAAGAATTCAAGGATTCAATATCAGGAAATACATTAATATAATTTGCCATATTATTAGTTCACGGGGAAAATCACATAATGTTCTTTACAGATGTTGAAAAGTTTTCAACAAAATTTTATACCCATACTTGATAAAAAGACTCAGTAAAATAGAAGTTAATGAATACTTTAATATGATTTTTAGTGTATATATATTTTAAGGCTGTTATCTTACCAAATAGAGAAACACTATAGACTTTTCCACTAAAATCAGGATGCAGACAAGAATGCCTACCATTTTCACTGTTATTTAACATTGACTAATAAGAGACTTTAAATGATTCCTTTTGTCTAATTGCGTTGTCTCATACCTCCAACAAATTTCCACTGGGAATTTACCCTGAAAAATACACTTTCAACAACATGTATAGAATAAACATGTGAAAAAAAGATTGCTTCACTATTTGTAAGAGCAAAATGTTAGAAAGAACCTAAATGCCAAAATAGAAAAGGTTGGGCAAATAACCTATTGCTGTAAAGAAGAATGAAAATACACCAATTAATTGATACAGAGTGGTTTACAGATATATAATGAAGTCAAAGAACAAAGTACAAAAGAATATGTAGAGTATCATATCTACTATGTAAGAAAGAAGAGTAAATACAAAATATACACAGAAACCAGTCCTCTGTGTGACTTTTGTTCCATAGAGGCTTTCTGGGCCTCTTCCGAGGATCAGAACAAAAATGGCCATACCCAAACGTCTGGCCCAGAGCAGAAAAACCGCAGTCTGCTCTCTTTGATAAAACTCTCCAACAAACAGTCTCCTCATCCGCATGTGCCGCTGAAAACTCCAGGCTCCCTTAGTGCGTGCCCACAGTGACTTTCTCAGAGGTAGTGCCAGGGGCTACGAGTGCCTCTGCCCTTTGTGCTTCTAAAACCGTGGGCAGCCGTGAGCCCATGCACGCCAGAAGCTCCTGGATCATGTCTGGGTGCTGCTCTAATGTCCACTCTGCGAGTTTTTGCCAGATATCGGGCACAGGTTCCAGATTTTTTCAGGCTTTTCAAGGAAAG
>NW_024425430.1:19523-20200 GCF_017311325.1 Ursus maritimus | reverse complement strand
GTACCCTAACCCGAACCCTAACCTGTACCCTAACCCTAACACATACTCTAACGCGTACCCAAACCCGTACCCTAACCCTAACCCTAAACTGTACCCTAACCCATAACTTAAACCGTACCCTAAACTTAACCTTAACCCTAACAAGTACCCTAACCCATACCCTAACCTTAACCCTAAACCCTGACCATAACCCATACCCTAACTCGTACCATATCCGTACCCTAACCATACCCGTACCCTAAACCTAACCCATACCCTAACCGTAACCCTAAACGCTAAACCGTAACCCGTACCCTAACCGTACCCATACCCTAAACCTAACCCATACCCTAACCCATACCTAACCCTAACCTGTACCCTATCCCTAACCCGGACCCTAACCCATACCATAACCCATACCTAACCCTAACCTGTACCCTAACCCGTACCCACACCCCCCTAAACCCTAATCTGTACCCTAACCCATAACGTCTAACCTGTAACCCCTAAACCCAAACCTAACCCATACCCTCTCCTTACCCTAACCCTAACCCCTACCCTCTCCCATACCCTAACCATAACCCATACTCTAACCTTAACCCGTACCCTAATCCGTACCCTAACCCCAGGAATTGGGTACCCCTGGACCCCACCACGGGACTCAGCCTGCCACCCCTCAGGAAACCATGCCCCTTGGG
>NW_024425430.1:8878-10731 GCF_017311325.1 Ursus maritimus | reverse complement strand
GCCAAAATGCTTGGGCCCACGCTCCAGCTCGCTGGCGTCTTCACCTCGGCCTGGCCCTCTGCTACCGCACAGATGGCGAATCATGCCTGCCGGACTCCTGGGTGCTAACACTAACCCTAGGACGGCCCTAGAGGGGCCCCTCCCAAGGGGCCTTGCGCTGCAACGCACAGCACTGGGGACACCTAAACCGCATTGCCAGACTCACACTGCCACCCCGCCACCACACGGGTCGCTAGGGGCGCCTCCGGTCATTCAGGGCGGGAGAACGGGTAGGGCCCTCCGAGCCTCTAGCGATGTAAAAGGCCCCTCGCGCCAAAACGCTGCATACTATTCCCTCGCTCGCCAGCACCCTCACCTCGGCCCACACCTCCGCTCGCCGCACAGCTGGCGCATCGGTCCTGCTGGCCTGCTGGGGTCTAACACTAACCCTAAACCCTAACCCATAACCTTAAACCCTGAACCTTAAACCCTAATCCTAACCGTAACTCTAACCCCTAACCCTTACCCTAACCCTAACCCTACCCTAAACCTAACCCTAAACCTTAATCCTTAAACCTTAAACCCTAACATTAACACTAAACCCTAAACCCTAAGCCCTAACCCTAATCCCGAAACCCTAAACGTGAAACCCTAACCTTAACCACTAACCCCAAACCCCAAACACTAACCCTAAACCCTATCCCTACCCCGACCTCTACCATACCCCTAACACTACCCCTAACCCTACCCCTTCAGCTAACCCTACCCCTAACCCATAACCTAACCCTAAACCTAACCCTAACCCGTACCCTTACCCGTACCCTAACCCTAACCCTAACCTGTACCCTAACCCTAACCCTAACCTGTACCCTAACTCTAACCATAACCGTAACACGTACTCTAACCCATACCTTAACCCGTACCCTAACCTTAACCCTAAACTGTACCCTAACCCATAACTTAAACCGTACCCTAACCTTAACTGTAACCCTAACAAGTACCTTAACCTGTACCCTAACCTTAACCCTAAACCCTAAACCCGGACTCTAACCCATACCCTAACTCGTACCATAAACCGTACCCTAACCCTACCCGTACCCTAACCCTAACCCGTACCCTAACCGTAACCCTAAACCCTAAACTGTAACCCGTACCTTAACCCTAACCTGTATCCTTACCTTAACCTTAACCCATACCCTAACCCGTACCCAAACCCATACCCTAACCCGTGCCCTATCCCTAACCCGGACCCTAACCCATACCTAACCCTAACCTGTACCCTAGCCCGAACCCTAACCCATACACTAACTATAAACCATACCCTATCCCTAACCCTAACCCGTTCCCTAACGCGTACCCTAACCGTAACCCTAAACCGTAACCTAACCTGTACCATAACCCTAAACTATACCCTAACCCTAACCCGTACCGTAACCCTAACCCATACCCTAAACCATACCCAAATCCGTATGCCAACACTTACCCTAAATCGTACCCTAACCCGTACCCTAAACCGTACCCTAATGCGTACCCTAACCCGTACCCTAACCCTAACCTGTACCCTAAACCTAACCCGTACTCCAACCCTAACCCTAACCCTAAACCCAAACCCTAAACCCTAACCCATACCCTAAACCCTAATCTGTACCCTAACCCATAACCTCTAAACTGTAACCCCTAAACACAATCCTAACCCGTACCCTCTCCTTACCCTAACCCTAACCCCTACCCTCACCCGTACCCTAACTGTAACCCATACCCTAACCTTAATCCATACCCTGATCCATACCCTAACCCCGGGGATTGGGTACACCTGAGCCCCACCACGGGACTCAGCCTGCCACCCCTCAGGAAACCATGCCCCTTGGGGCGCC
>NW_024425430.1:0-2183 GCF_017311325.1 Ursus maritimus | reverse complement strand
GAAGTTGGGTCATCTGGGTGGCCCCATATGTGAAGCGTCTGCATTCAGCTCAGGTCATGATCCCAGAGTTCTGTGATCGAGGCCCCATGTTGGGCTCCCGGCAGTGGTCTGCTTCTCCCCTCTCTCTGACACTCCCCTTGCATGTGCTTTTTCTCTTCCTGTCAAATAAATATATAAAATCTGTGAAAAAAATAAAGACAACAGATACTCTGTATATTGACTTTATATCCTGCAGCTTTCTTAGTTGTTTAAACTAACAGTTCTTTGTGGAATCTTTTCGAATTTCATGTCATTTGCAAATAGTGACAGTTTTCCTGTATGGATTTCTTATCTTTCTTTTAAAAATGATGTTAGTCACCCTACAGTACTTCATTTGTTTTTGATGTAGTGTTCCATGATTCATTGTTTGCATATAACACCTAGTGCTCATTATGACATGTGTCCTCCTTAATACCCATCACCAGGATTACCCATTCCCCTACCCCTCCCTTTCTGCAACCTTCATTTTGTTTCCCAGTGTCAATAGTCTCTCATGGTTCATCTCCCCTCTCATTTCCCCCCTTCACTTTTCCCTTCCTTCTTCTAATGTCTCAATACTACTCCTTCCATTCCACATAGGAGTCAAACCTTATGATAATTGTCTTTCTCTGCTTGACTTAATTTCACTTGGCATAATCCTCCTGGTCCATCCACTTTGGTGCAAATGGTGGGTATTCATCCTTTCTGATGACTGAGTAATATTCCATTGTATAGATGAACCACATCTTCTTTGTCCATTCATCTGCTGAAGGACATCTTGGCTCCTTCCTCAGTTTGGCTATATGGGCATTGCTGCTATGAACATTGGGATATAGGTGCCCCTTCTTTTCATTACTCTGTGTCTATGGGGTTAATACCCAGTAGTGCAATTAGTGGGTCGTAGGATAGCTGTGTGTTTAATGTCTTGAGGAACCTCCATATTGTTCAAAAGTGGCTATACCAGCTTGAATTCTCACGAGTAGTGTAAGAGGGCTCCCCATTCTTCACATCCTCTCTGACTTTTTGTAATTTCCTGTCTTGTTAATTTTTTTCTGGATTTTATTTATTTATTCCACAGAGATTGAGACAGCCAGCGAGAGAGGGAACACAAGCAGGGGGAGTGGGAGAGGAAGAAACAGGCTCATAGCGGAGGAGCCTGTTGTGGGGCTCGATCCCATAATGCCAGGATCACGCCCTCAGCCGAAGGCAGACGCTTAACCACTGTGCCACCCAGGTGCCCCCTGCCTTGTTAATTTTAACCATTCTAATTGGTGTAAGGTGGTATCTCATTGTCGTTTTGATTTGTATTTGCCTGATGGCAAGTGATGTGGAGCATTTTTTCATGTGTCTGTTGGCCATTTGTATGTCTTCTCTGGAGAAGTTTCTGTTTGAATCCTCTGCCCATTTTTTGTGTGTCGAGTTTGAGGAGTTCTTTATAGATCTTGGATACCAGCCCTTTATCTGTAATATCATTTGCAGATATCTTCTTCGATTCCATAGGTTGCCTTCTTGTTTTGTTGATCGTTTGCTTTGCCATGCAGAAGCTTTTTATCCTGATGAAGTGCCGTAGTTCATTTTGCTTTTATTTCCCTTTGCCTTTAGAGACATGGCTTGCAAGAAGTTGTTGTGTCAAGTTTGAAGAAGAGTTCTTTGATTTTGATATGATACAGGAATTTGCATTTCTGTATACTGATGACACACTTTCGCAAAGAGAAATTTAAAAAGCAATGCCATTAACAATTGCACCAAAAAAAAAAATCTAGGAATAAAAGTAACCAAAAATGAGAAAGACATAGTACACTCAACACATGGCAGAAAAGAAATGAAAAACATGTGTGTCGAGGGGGGCAGAATGTATGGGTCAAAGATTTGGAAGGCAACACAAACAAATGGATGCATACGCCATGCTCCTTAACTGGAAGAGTTAATTATGTGAACATGTCCATCGTACCCAAAGCAATCGACACATGTGATGAAATCCCTATCTGAATTCCAGTGGCATTATTCAAGCAAATACAAAACAGTCCTCAAACTTGGATGGAATCACAAAAGACCCCAAATACCCAATGCAACCTGGAGAAAGAAAGGTGCAGTCAACACACTCCTGGATTTCAAGCTAGATTACAAAGCTGTTGTCATCAAAACAGGATGGTACTGGCATAAAC
>NW_024425429.1:0-1216 GCF_017311325.1 Ursus maritimus | reverse complement strand
AGCCGAAGGCAGACGCTTAACGACTGCGCCACCTAGGCGCCACTGTATTCTCATATTCTATTAGTCACTTAATTTTCTCTTCTATGGATACTCTGTTCCTGTCTTTTGCCTACTTTTCTGCTGGAGTCTATATTAATTTTCTATTGCTATATAACAAATTTCCACAAACTCAGTAGCTTAAAGCAACGCCTGTTTCTTATTTCACGGTTCTGTAGGTCAGAAGTCTCGGTAAGCTTGACTGGGTTCCCTGTTCAGGGTCTCTCTCTCGAGGTTAAAATCAAGGTGTTGTTGGCCAGGCTGGACTCTTATCTAAAGGCTCTGGTAAAGAATCCAGTTCTAAGCTCATTCAGGTTGTTGGCATAGTCCAGTTCCTAGACTGTGCCCCTGAGTCTGAAGTTCGGTTTCCATGCTAGGCCACCCCCAACAATTCTAGGCATCCTGCATCCCTCAAGGCTCCCCCATTCCTTCTCGAGTGTTGCCTCCACCTTCAAAACAGCAACCCCATGTTGTTCCTCCTCAAGCTTCACAAATCGTTTGGATTTCCCCAGCCAGAGAAAGCTCTCTACTTTTATGGGCTCCTGTGATTAGATTAGGACTACTCAGGTATTTTCCCCATTTTAAATTCGACTGTGTCCTATAACATAATATAGTCAAAAGAGTGATATTTCATCATCTTTACAGGTTGCACGGATCAGGGCATGCAATCTTGGTACAGGGGCATTTCTACAATTCTGCCTGCTCTAGAGTCTTCGGTGTTTTTTCTTACCATTTGTTCATGCTCTTTATGATAAACCTTAATTCATGAATTTACCAAATAAATGAATCTTACTGATGACTATAAGAAGTTGCATATTCACAATGGCAAAGGCAACTGTGGTTGGCTGCTGCGTGCTAATAAGAATTTTGAGGGGTATCTGGGTGGCTCAGTTGGTTAAGGGTCTAAGTCTTAATTTTGGCTCAGGTCATGATTTCCGGGTTGTGAGACTGAGCCGCGCATCGTGCTGGGTGTGGAGCCTGCTTCAGATTCTCTCCCTCTCTGGGAGCCTTGAGTGGCTCAATTGGTTAAGCGTCTGTCTTTGGCTCAGATCGTGATCCAGGGATCAAGCCCTGCATCAGGCTCCCTGTTCAGCGGGGAGTCTGGTTCTTCCTCTCCCCAGTCTGCCCTCCCCCCTGCTTGTGCGTGCTCTCTCTCTGTCAAATGAATAAATAAAATCTT
>NW_024425428.1:0-1216 GCF_017311325.1 Ursus maritimus | reverse complement strand
AAATCACCAGCTGCAATTACCTTCTTGGTGGATCTATTGTCCTTCTTTGTAATTATCTTAACAGCTCACGATTTCATCTTGTCCAGTCTCTTAAAGAAACCACCTTACTAAGAACTCGGCATGCATGCGAGGAGCACCGTGTCTCATCTGGCTTTGCAAAAAGGAGTTCCTGAGACTTTACTGTTTATAGATGTTTTGTAAATAGGAACCGTGTAAATGTTGCGAGGAAGGAATCCCTTTGTAAGGCAAATAACTCTTTTCTGATGTTGAAAACGTGCATTATCTGTTTTGGAATGTGGGTCTATAGGTTTTCTTAGCGTGGCCTGCCGTGCAACGTGTGGGGAGAATGACAGTCGCAATGCGAGAAGACACTCAGCTGGCTGGCTCTGCTTCTTTCCAGCTTTCCGCAGTCAAAGACTGCTCCTCTCCACCTGGGTGGCAGGATTTGGATGTGAAGAATAAAATTTGCCGTGACATCAAATACACAATTGTGACAGCTCCCTGCTAATTTGAAAGATTTCATGTTAGGCTTTTAAGTCCTTTCGAGGGTTCTTTTCATCCTCTTATACAAGGAATGGTGCTTTTGACTCAATTAGTCTGGAGGCGAATTTAAAGATACCATTTTCCTGCCAGGACTTCGGCTGGGTGAGGACACGTGGGCTCTAGTGCTGGATGATATTTGATACAGTTTACACGATCATCATGTACTTTCAAGAGGTACTATTAAACCAAAGTGGATTAAAGACAGCTCCATATTTTATAACCCTTTCCTCATTTTGGCATTTTTATATTTTTCTGTCTTCATCATAAGGAAAGCCACAGGACTCCTCAGCAGTTGTTAAAGTGGTGATGAAACAAATCCGAAAGCTGTATTTTTATCTCATTCCGCCCTTGCCACGCTCAGGCCTGACAACCAGAGAAGACCCTTGAGACTCAGGCATTAGCGAGGGCCTCATCCACACGTGCGACAGATGGAGCTCCTCACGGAGAAAAGCGGGGAGGCGGCCTTGTGCACACAACCTCCTGCCCCGCACCCCGCGCCCCCCCTTGCCCGCGGGCACACAGACCAACGCTCACACCAAAACCCACCCCCACACACTGACACACACAGTCTCCCCACTCCCAACAGGCACACAAACCAAGATACATTCGCCAACACACGCTCACACTCACACAAACCTCCCAACACAGACACCTGACACACAGACACACAGAC
>NW_024425427.1:0-1217 GCF_017311325.1 Ursus maritimus | reverse complement strand
CCACCACTCAGAAAAGCCTAGCTGGAGGAGATACTTGTATCAATTATTTTGGAGCAAAAACAAGACCACCACAAGGGATGCTCCTCTTCCTATGATAAATGGAGGAATCAGGAGTCAGGTGATGGGGGACAATGGTTGGAGGGTATGTAATGCACTTTGGGTCTTAACTATTTCTGGACGCTGTGTTGTTACTTCTTTGGCTGGCTCCTTCCTCCCTCATCCCTCCAGGCACAGGGTAACTATATAGCAATGGGATTGATTTTTTTTTCATTCATTTAAATGAAAAGACTTTCCTTCAAAGTACTTTCTTATTCTAATGACATCCTCATTATTCAAAATGTATTGATATCTCTTCTGGCATTTCTTTCCTTGATGCAGAATATTCTTTTGTGTAATTCTCAATGGTGGCAGTTTTTCATCCCTTAGGCTCTTTGGCCAGATAATAACAACAAAGTAAATGTATGGAGCATTTTACAGGTTTGGAGAACTATGACATCCTTGATGTTGGTAGTCAGAATTAAGATTTACAACTAAAGGATAGTAAATATTGTTTGGGTGGAAAATTTGACATGGTAACAAAGGAAAGAGACAAGTTTTCTTGGGTAGTTCCAGGATGGCCCAAAAGCAAGTCTAAGCACCAAGTTCTAGACCAGCTTTGAGCAATGGTGGTCTCACTGATCTACTGTTTTGAAGGGTGGAATGGATTTGGATGGATTCATTCCAACATGCTAGTTATTAAAAATCACAGCCATTGTATTAGGGGCTGTTGACAAACAGTCACAAAGTACCTGTGAAGTGTTAGGTACTGGAGTCATAAAAACAGGTACAGGGCTCCAATGTCCGGATTTGCAATCTAACTGGGGGCAAATGCAGTATGGTAACAGGTGCAGGAATAGAGGTGTCTAGGGCCAAATGGCACAAAGGAAGGTGTTGTCACATTTTAGGGAGTTAATGGGGCAGTGGGGACTGATGACCAGGCATAGGGTATCAGGAAAGACTTCACAGAATGAGCACCAACCGTCACACCAGCCCTAGGGTATCAGTATTCCCACTGTGCAGGTCAGAGAAGTTATGAGGGGGAACAAGGTCACACAGCTAAGAGTGAGAACCAAAGATATTTTCTCTCTGCTTGGCTCATTGGTAGATGTCCACATAATTCTACTCAAGTACTAAATACCAGGGTTTGGGGGAGCTGTGGGCTTCAGTGTAGACATGGC
>NW_024425426.1:0-1217 GCF_017311325.1 Ursus maritimus | reverse complement strand
GATCATAAGGTGGTTCTATTTTTAACTTTTTGAGGAACCTCCATACTATTGTCTAGAGTGGCTACCCCAGTTTGCATTCCCAACAACAGTGCAAGAGGGTTCCTTTTCTCCACATCCACACCAACGCCTGTTGTTTCTTTTATTGTTAATTTTTACCATTCTGACATGTGTGAGGTGATATCTCATCAAAATTTTGATTTGTATTTCCCTGATGATGAGTGATGTTGAGCATCTTTTCATGTGTCTGTTGTCCATCTGGATATCTTCTTTGGAGAAATGTCTATTCATATATTCTTCCTATCTTTTAGTTGGATTGTTTGGTTTTTGGATATTGGGTTTTACAACTTCTTTATATATTTTGGATACTAACCCTTTATCAGATATGCTATTTGCAATTATCTTCTCCCATTAAGTAGGTTGCTTTTTCAATTTCTTTTTAAGTTTTTTAAAAGATTTTATTTATTTATTTGAGAGAAAAAGAGAGAGAGAGAGAGAGAGAGAGAGAGAGAGAGAAGGAACAGAGGGAGAGGGAAAAGCAGACTTCCAACTGAGCAGGGAGCCCGATGTGGGGCTCCATCCCAGGACTGCAGGATCATGACCTGAGCTGAAGGCAAACACTTAACCAATTGAACTACCAAAGCACCCCAGTAAGTTGCCTTTTAATTTTATTTTTTCCTTCACTGTACAGCAGCTTTTTATTGTGATGTAATCCCAATAGTTTATTTTGCCTTTGTTTCCCTTGCCTCAGAAGACGTATCTAGAAAAATGTTGCTATGGCTGATGTCAAAGGAGTTACTGCCTGTCTTCTCCCAGGATTTTGATGGTTTCAGGTCTCACATTTAGGTCTTTAATTCATTTTACATTTATTTTTGTCTATGGTGTAAGAAAGTGGTCCAGTTCCATTCTTCTGCATGTTGCTGTTCAGTTTTCCCAACACCATTTGTTGCAGAGAGTTTTCCTCATTTCATACCCTTTCCTGTTTTGTTGAAAATTAATTGAGCAATAACTATGGGTCCATTTCTGGTCCATATTTTGTTCCATTGACTGATGTGTCTGTGTTTGTGCCAGTACCCTACTGTATTGATCACAACGGCTTTGTAATATAACTTAAAATCCGGAATTGTGATGCCTCCAGCTCTGCTTTTCTTTTTCAAGTTTGCTTTGGCTACTTGGGATGTTCCATACAAATTTTAGGATTCTTTGTTCTAGCTTTGTGA
>NW_024425425.1:0-1217 GCF_017311325.1 Ursus maritimus | reverse complement strand
GGCACAGTGTTTACTCCTTCAGGAGTGATGGTTAAATTCCTGGAAAGAAGAAAAACACACTCCCCATCACATCCTTCCCCACCAAGTTCTCAAGGTCCTCAGCAAGTTGTTTTACAGCAAACATGATTCCAAAATGTTAACTTTGAGGGTAGAATTGATGTTGCCTCTCACTGTCACTCATTAATTACTGGCACTAAAATTATATCTAAATAGCTTATGGGAAAGGAAGACAGAAGGAGGCACAGGCTACTAAAACCTGAAGCACCAGAAGGGCAGCCTGAGGAAACTGTTAGATGGAAGGGAAGAAAAACATTTTTTTCCTGTACCCTTCTAAGTTCTTGGGGTGGGGCGGGGCTTGTAACAAGACAGATTAACAAAAGAAAGGCATACCAATATAAATTAAATATGTTTTACATGACCCAAGAGCCTTCAGAAGTTAATGAAGACCCAACAAAGCGATTAAACCTGAATGTTCTCCTGTGAGGTTTGATGAAGTGTGGTAAGTTGGGGAAAGGTGTGACAAGACAAAGGGTATGAGCAGAGGGAGACTTAGCAAGGGCTGTTCATTCAGATTCTTCCGTGTCCCTTTGTCTTCAGAGACCAGGATGATCCTTTCCTTATGATGATGGGGAAGGCATCTCCCACAGGAGGGTTTTATGACCTGCTTCTGGAGAAGGTTAGAAAGTCCTTCCTGCTCAGGCTGTTTCTCACATTTCTGCAGCTTAAAACAGTCGGTGAGCCAAGGCACCATATTTTGTGTTAGCATGTTCTAGACTTCATCATGGATGTTTCCCATAGCTGAGCCCTCCATACTGACCCAAAATTGATTGTAAAGTCCAGCCAGTTCCTTAGAGGAGGGAATGGGAAAAAAGGATGTTCTTCCACACAGAATACAGCTCTAATTTACACGAGTTTCCAAAGAGTTTGAATCTCAATTACCTCACTCTACTTCTAGCACCAAAAAGAAGCATGCCAAGACCTGAGAGAAATAATTTGTTATAATTTGCATGTTAGTTGGCTTTCAGGAAGCTTGGCTCCTGAGCTTCTTAAATGTCAAGGATTTTAGCATTAAAACACTTAGCTTTCCACACTTTAGAAACTCTCAGTGCTAATGTTTTTGTTTTGTATTTTAACTAACAATTCTTTAGCTGAAGTCTTTCATCTTCAAAGCACTTAAATTCCTAATAAGTAAAAAAAAAAAAAAAAAAAAAAAAAAA
>NW_024425424.1:0-1217 GCF_017311325.1 Ursus maritimus | reverse complement strand
TCATTGAGAGAACTTGGGAAGTCAGGAAAGGAAGTTGGTAAGAACGTCCATTTTTTACTCTGAATTTAAAGTGGTGAGGGACACCGAAATGGAACGTCCAGTAGGCCACTGAAAGTCTGTAATAGGAGTCTAGAAGAGAGCTGGAACTGGGAAAGCAGCATTAGAGCATTGAGAGGCAGGGAGATCTCTGACAGAGCAAAAAGCGTTGCTCTGAGGCCCAAGCGCCTGCAGCGTCCATAATGAGAAGCCAAGAGAAGGAAGAGAAATCGGGAATGATGGGCCAGAAATGTGAGGGGCAAACAGGCTGGGCTTACGCTAGGGGAGCCATGGGGAGAGAAAGTGGGCAGAAGTATAGCTTCCTTCAGAGAGTTTGAAGCGAGTGAGGGCTGGGAGGAATGGCCAGTTCTCAGTTGGACCAGGGAACCCTCTGCACCCTCAGAATAACACCTGCATGGAAAATTCACAGCACAGTCAGAATAACACCTGTATGGAAGAGGAATGAGGCAGTGTGTGGAGCTGCCTGGTTCTCTTGAACCCACTCACTGGGATACAGACCTTATTGGAGCTGAGGCAGGACTTGTTCTCACAGCTCTCTTTCCTTCTTCAGGTCAGTGTGCTTCCTGGGTGCCTTCCCTTTCCCAGGCTGGGAAGTCAGGAGACCAGGCAGCGGCAGCTGCGCTTCAGATGGTCAGGCCCCAGGTGAGCTGAACTCTGTCTTCCCTGGGTTCCCAGGTCTGTGGCCTGGGAATAGCTAGCGCTCATCTCCAGAGTTCTGGCCAATTCTGAGATTAATCCTGTGGTTTCCCTGCCTCATTGCTTCCTCTGGAATTGGGCCCTGCTTGCTGAGTTCATGGATTCTTTCTGGCCCTGGACTTGTCCTTTTAGATGTGTCATCCCAGCTTT
Organism: Ursus maritimus; assembly: GCF_017311325.1. Taxonomy (NCBI): domain Eukaryota; kingdom Metazoa; phylum Chordata; class Mammalia; order Carnivora; family Ursidae; genus Ursus; species Ursus maritimus. Next base: position 314 of record NW_024425424.1, on the reverse strand, counting down.
TCTCCCTCCCTCACCCCTTTACCCACCAGGGCCCCGCCTGGGCTCTTGGTACCCTGATGTGTCTTCCCTTCAGGCCCGGAATATCCCTGAGCAATAGAAGTTTGTCATTCCAGGGATCTGCGGCGTACCAGTTCCTGTCTGTGGACTATACTGAGAGGAAGTGGAAAGGTCCGGCCCTCAGTCAGAGAGCCGTGCACCAGAGCATCATGCCGGGAAATTATTGCAGCATGGCCTCTTTGGGTAATGATTCTGTTCCCCAGTATTACAGTCTGCATTCTTTTCTTTACATTTTCTTTGTTATATTCTTTTTTTTT
>NW_024425423.1:0-1218 GCF_017311325.1 Ursus maritimus | reverse complement strand
CCGAAGTGACTTATCATCAAAATGGAAAGCATAATCTCTTACTTGCTTACCTGAACTCAAACAAACGCTTTAAGGAATACATCATGGCCACTTTCACACTGGATGTTTTCCACCCAAGCGATCGGAAATGGTTTCTATAAATGACAGGCATGCTCAGGTTTGTGCAGCCCTGAGCCAAGGATCGTGGCTGACCCTGGGGCGTGCAGACACGTGAGGGAGACCGATGCCGAGGGGTCTGGCTTCTAGCAGGCTCAGCCTCCTGACCCGGCGGGGGGTAATTCCATCCCCGGGAGCCTGGAGCCCAGGAGTGACCTTGGGACCGGTCCTCCCGGGGGACGTGATGGGTGAGGGGTGGCACCTCCAGGCAACATCATCCACAAGTGGTGTCCCTTCTCCACGCCCTCCTCCAGCCTGGAAGCCAGAAGGGAGGTGCTGGGAGCACAAAAGGAGCCGCGTCCTTGCGTTGCCCCAGAAAGCCCTCCAGCTGAACACCTGCATGTGTGAGGGGGACAGACTTGGGTTGGATCGGGTCACTGACATGCCAGAGCTGGTTCATTATTGACCCAATCCAGTCTGAGGGAGCAGACAGACATGCAGAAAGGAACCGTGTGTCACAGGTGCTACAGGGCCCGGTCTCAGTCATGAGCGGGTTTGTCCAGAGAAAGGAGACTCTGGCTAATGGGCTCTGGAGTCCACAGAGAAGGGAACATTTGAACCTCGCCTGGAGGAGAAAATAATGCTAGTACTAGTAGGAGCACTCCGGGTTGAGGGAGAGCATTCTGTCTCGGGGATACAAGGGATGTGCAGGGACAGGAGCATGGCAAGTGGCCATGGCGAAGGTACAAGGTGACGGCAAAGGAACCGCAGACAGGTCAAGTGCAACGGTGAGACACGGGAGAACTGATGTCCTCAAGCTGCTGGGAAGCCAGCAATGCTTTAAAGGCAGCAAGGGTCACCAGCTAATGTGTCTGCTCTGAGGACGGCTCCAGCACTCACACAGGGATGTGTCACCGCTGGTGGCCGGCCTTCCAGCCCAGGTGTGGCCGCTGTCGTGGAGCAGTTTGAGGTGGTGAGGATGGGAGTCGGGCAGGAGGGAGGGGAACAGGGTGACAGGGCTGTCCACGTCGTCACTCATTCCCTCTGTCTGAAGGGCTGGGTTGGCATCGCTGCCGTGGTTATGGGGTGCACAGGAATGGAAGGGCCCTGCGTGCATGGGGG
>NW_024425422.1:0-1218 GCF_017311325.1 Ursus maritimus | reverse complement strand
ATAATAAAAAATCATTAAAAAAAAAAAAGAAAGAAAGAAACATGAAAAAAAAAAAGAAAAAAAAACAATGGAATATTGCTCAGCAATCAAAAAGAATGATTTCTCAACATTTGCTGCAATGTGGACAGGACTGGAGGAGATAATGCTAAGCGAAATAAGTCAAGCAGAGAAAGACAATTATCATATGGCTTCACTCATTTATGGAACATAAGAAGTAGGAAGATTGGTAGGAGAAGGAAGGGAAGAAAAGGGGGGGGTTAAACAGAAGGGGGAATGAACCGTGAGAGACTATGGACTATGGGAAACAAACTGAGGGCTTCAGAGAGGAGAGGGGTGGGGGAATGGGATAGGCTGGTGGTGGGTAGTAAGGAGGGCATGTATTGCATGGTGCACTGGGTGTTATAGACAATTAATGAATCATGGAACTTTACATCAAAAACTAGCAATGTACTGTATGATATCTAACATAATATAATAAAAAATATTAAATAAATAAAAATAATTAATTAAAATCTTTATAAAAACTAATAAAATGAGTCTCTTGTAGGCATCATACAAAAAAATTAAAGTATGGTATTAAAAGAGAGATATACATATAGGTTAATGGACCCAAACCAAATAACAGAAATAGGCTGATACAAATGTACACACATGATTTTTTTATAACATTACAAGTACAGTTAAATGGAGGAAAAATAGATTTTCCAGCAAATGGAGCTAGAGAAATTAGGCACATGTGGTGGGAGGTGGGAATGGGGGGAACATGTGTTTAAATATAATACATGAAACTAAACTCTCTTAGAAAAAGAAAAGAAATCTTTGGGACTTATGGCTGGTTAGAGTTAATAAATTTGACACTAAAAGAAAAATTGTTAAATTGGATCTCTCCAAATTTAAAAACATTTGGTCTCTAAATGGACTTGTAATGGTAATGAAAGACAAGCTACAGACTGGGAGAAAATATTTTCAGGCCATATATCCTAGAAAAGGTCTTGTATATTGACAATATAAACAATTTTTAAAACCAAACAATGAAAAAAATCCAATAAGAAAAACTAGAAAATGAATAAATACAGGATGAGACATCTCTCTAAAGAGGATATGCAGATGGCTAATAAGCACATAAAAAGATGTTCAGCATCATCAGCCATTAGTGAAATGCAAATTAAAACCACAATGAGATATCTCTTCATATCAATCACAGTGTCTTAAAAAAAT
>NW_024425421.1:0-1218 GCF_017311325.1 Ursus maritimus | reverse complement strand
GGGGGGAAGACCTGCAGAGTCACATGGCCGAGGGTGTGGAATCAGGGGTGATTAAGAGTGGGGTCCGAAATTTAAGCCCTCATCTTTACACAGCCGAAGCCTGGCTGCTCTTGAAGTTGCGTGGCTCACTTTAAATTCTGTCTCCCTTGTGGCCTGCATGATCTTTCAACCAAAAGAAATTGCTCCTTTTTCTAAAATCTTATTTTATTTTGTATCTCTCATAAGAGAGGTGTTAACTTCCAACTTGTATCCATTATAAGTACCTCCTTCTACCTTGGGAAGTCTCCATAGGGCAAACCTTTGTCTAATGCATCTTTATATCTTCAATGTATTTGTATCTAAAAACTAGTAAAAATTTTAGGTGAGAAGAGACTATATATTTTTTTTATTGTGGTAAAATATACATGACATAAAATTTACCATTTTTAAGTGTCTAGTTCTCTGGCATTGAGTACATTCACGTTGTGCTACAGATTGGTTTTTAATCGTTTTAATGTGACTTCTCACATGCACGGGCCCTGGATACTTCTTTTGGAAGGAACTCCTTGATGTGGATTTGTGAAGAAGAGAGTTCTCTCTCTCTCCACCCCCCTCTCTTTCTTTTGGCTTTTTTAGAGCAGATGTTCTCTGCAAATAGTTGTCAATTTATTCTGTATTCAGACTCTTTCCAGCTTGCTGCCATAGTTGAGGTGTGTATTTTTAGATTACAACAATTTAACAGATCCCCCTATAGTGTGAGTTGTAAATGGGTATGAGGCACAGAGCAGAATGGAAATGGGGAAATGATACATCATAATGCTAATCGCCAAGTCTTGGCAGAATAACGGTAACATGAATTTTTAGCTCTTCTTAAGGATGAAAAATAGCTTCGACATTCACATTCATCCTAATAAGTGTTGAACATTTAAACACTTTTAGTATATGTTTATGGAAGAGCTTGTTCAGAATTCTTTCTGAAGATTGGTACAGAGAATTCATGTTCTTTCAAGGAGAATGCTGGGTATAAATAATGATTTCCAATGAAGCAGAAAAATAACTTATTGTTATTTGTGGTAGAATTTTCATCAATCTCTTACCATTTTCCTGTTATTGAAAGTCTCACTGTGTTCCAAGTTTCTGGGCAAATTTTCTTGATACCCATCATTATAGAATCTTGTAATGCTCTGTGGTCATTAAGTGTCAAGGAGCCTAAAGGCTAAGGTCGTAGGAGCAGTTCTT
>NW_024425420.1:0-1218 GCF_017311325.1 Ursus maritimus | reverse complement strand
CCAATTTGGTGGTTTCTCTCTTGGTCTGTTGTTCTGTTGTCATAAAGGGTGTCAAGTGATTCAGTGGAGCTGAAACTAAAGTTTATTGGAACTCTTGCTGTGTCTTCTCATGTATGCACTCATGTACAGGAATCTTCACCTCCAACCCATACCCTCAGAGTTGTAGGGAATGAGCACACATATTCCCCAAATGGATCACCAGTTGTGATGAGTAGAGGGACTTCTTCTACATGTGCCCTGTGGTACCAGGAGCCATATAATTTTTTCAGTGCAGGGCATATCACCATTAATTAATTATGCCTTAGGGTGAATATGCATTCTCAAATATGGCTCCCCAAGCAGAAGGTGTGTCTTGGGTTGGTATCTCTGCTGCAATTTCAACTGACTTGGTATTTATATCTTCAAGTCTGTCATTGAATGTGGGATTGCTTGGGATCAGCATGTCACTCTCTGCAGATGAGGTTAACCCTTAAATTGCTGACAGCTTGAAGTTGACCATTGAGCCCTCACAATAGCAGGGGCAAAAAGCATTTCTTTGAAGGGGGATCTGAGTTACCTATGCTGACATACCTATGCTGACATAGGTACCAACTGGGGTGGGTGAGACACAATCACTGTAATACATTAATTGAGGCAAGAAACTAAAGGTTCAACTGATCCTTACTAAAACTCTTGACCAAAGGGCCTGTTTATTTCATGATTTCTACACAGCCCCTGAGAACCTAACCCTGTGTTCTTTTGGGATGCATTAGTAAAAACTGGCTCATAACTCATGAGATTTCTCCTTGACAGGCTACCAGATGTCAGAATTTCCCTTCTGTCAGATCAATTTGCAGAGAGGGCCTCCTTATATGCGTCCATTGTGTAAAATGATTTGATATCTCCACTCCATATTATTCTCCTGTGCAAAATTCCTTGATAGCACATTCTTTTATAATTTTAAACATTACTTTGCAAGTCTTTTACAAGATGTTTTTAGGGAAAGGAATAAAGATCAACCATAGGGGAAGGAAACTTGACTTAGAGAGAAATGACACTTGCCTCTCTAATGTATGTTCCCTGCAGACCCTTGCCCTGTGTTGGTCCAATCCCCAACCTCCCCATCATCTTGCCTAACCATCACACCTTTCAGGAAACACTGAGAATCCTTCAGTCTCTGTAGGGAACACACACAGAGGGCAGAGAGGCAAGTGCTAGTCTTCTTTTCTTTTCTTTTCT
>NW_024425419.1:2509-20261 GCF_017311325.1 Ursus maritimus | reverse complement strand
AAGATTTGCAATACACACACTGACAAAGACTTGTCAATAAACAATGCCTGCTCATCAACCATAAAAAGTCTATTTAAAAACGAATACTTCACAAAAGATTGACTGATGGCCAATAAGAACAGAAAAGGGTGCTCTACAGTATTATTTTCAGGAACAGCAAGGCCTTTCCTAAAATGAAAACATACACACAAACCAGTATTCCCTAGATGGATGACGTCCTTATTTCTGAGGACAGCTTGAAGAACAGACTAGCATCAAAGTAAAGTGATGGAATTCCTGACACTCAGACGATGGACAATTGACCTCAAACTACAGTACAATTTCTAGGCATCATTCGGTCCTCTGAAGGCAGACAACTACCACACCCCTTCCTACACCACACAGGTGGCTTCCTAACTGCTACCATAAAAGAAGAAAATGAGAAACAGTTAGGACTAGTAGGAAATAGCAAAAATCACATGTGGGGATTATCCTGAAACACACTGATCACATAACTAGTGTAAGGAAGTGTAGGGTACTGACAAGGATAGAGAAGCAAGAGGTACGTCTTTGGGAAATGCTGTCTGAAATCGTCACACCTTGGTACCAGCTAATGAGGGCTCTGAGCATACCCTAGGGTTTGCTCACAAGGGTCTGCAACACCATCGCTGAGGACTGAAACTCTTCAAGACCTCAAAGCTTGCCTGATTGACTATTGAACTAAGAGATTCCCATGTTCTGAAAACAGATACCAACTCATTGAAAGGTTCACCTGGGCTCTCTCGGAGGCCCTACAAGAAGCTGAACCATTCACTGAAAATCAATTACACACACACACACACACACACACACCTGTCATTTCACCAATTACTTAAACATTCAAGGTTCTTCCTACCTTTTCTTTTTCACATATTGTGTACATAGAAAATCCAAAACAGTCTATAAATACCCTATTAGAATTCAAAATGCAATTTATAAATTTGAGATGGATTGTAGCTTCCCATTGGACATTTTCTGAAAGAAAACGTAGAACCTGTCAATCTTGGGGTAGGACATAGGGTGCACTAACCATTTAAAAGAATTCAGTGGGACTTCATAAAAATGTGACATTTCTCCTTATCTTATGACCATAAGAAAAGGAAATAGTGAACCGCAGGCTGGGAAGTAAAGATTTGCAATACACACACTGACAAAGACTTGTCAATAAAGAATTCCTGCTCATCAACCATAAAAAGTCTATTTATAAACAAATACTTCAGAAAAGATTGACTGATGGCCAATAAGAACAGGAAAGGGTGCTCTACAGTATTATTTTCAGGAACAGCAAGGCCTTTCCTAAAATGAAAACATACACACAAACCAGTATTCCCTAGATGGATGACGTCCTTATTTCTGAGGACAGCTTGAAGAACAGACTAGCATCAAAGTAAAGTGATGAAATTCCTGACACTCAGAGGATGGACAATTGACCTCAAACTACAGTACAATTTCTAGGCATCATTCGGTCCTCTGAAGGCAGACAACTACCACACCCCTTCCTACACCACACAGGTTGCTTCCCAACCCCTACCATAAAAGAAGAAGATGAGAAACAGATAGGACTAGTAGGAAATAGCAAAAATCACATGTGGGGATTATCCTGAAACACACTGATCACATAACTAGTGTAAGGAAGTGACAAGGACAGAGACTCAAGAGGTACTTCTTTGGGAAATGCTGTCTGAAATCATCACACATTGGTATCAGCTAATGAGGGCCCTGATCATACCCTAGGGTTTGCTCACAAGGGTCTGCAACACCATCGCTGAGGACTGAAACTCTTCAAGACCTCAAAGCTTGCCTGTTTGACTATTGGACTAAGAGATTCCCATGTTCTGAAAACAGATACCAACTCATTGAAAGGTTCACCTGGGCTCTCTCGGAGGCCCTACAAGAAGCTGAACCATTCACTGAAAATCAATTACACACACACACACACACACACACACACACACACACACACACCTGTCATTTCACCAATTACTTAAACATTCAAGGTTCTTCCTACCTTTTCTTTTTCACATTGATATTTATACTCACATGAAATGTCATCATTTCTAATGAACACTGATGTCAAAATAGAGATCCATTGACACAATATTCACAAAATGGAACTTCCCTGCTGTAATTTTCAATATACCGTTTTTTAAAGTTCATACATATTTTAGGTTTTTGGTAACTTATACAGGAGAAGATCAGCATTGAAAAACTCTAAATATTGAGAATGAGTTTTAAGCCTAGAGAACAAAAATTGTCCAATTTCATAGATAATAAGGAACCAAAGGGAAAGCATGGAAGCTGTAGTCGAATAATTTTACACATATGCCTCCTCTATTATTCTACTACTGAGGGGCGTGTTTTATTACCACTATACATGCATCAATTGTCTTCCACGTGCACCTGCATAGGTATAACGAATTACAACAGTAGAATGAAATGTCTGGGCAGCATCTATAATGAACAATTAAATTTCGTTCTATATTTGGTGAACTTCCACTGTCTGTCCCTTTAGACAATGGACCCTAAACAGAAGGGGGAATGAACCACGAGAGACTATGGACTCTGGGAAACAAACTGAGGGCTTCAGAGGGGAGAGGGTGGGGGATTGGGATGGGCCAGTGATGGGTATTAAGGAAGGTACATATTGCATGGAGCACTGGGTGTTATATGCAAATAATGAATCACGGAACACTACATCAAAAACTAAGGAAATACTGTATAGTGACTAACATATCATAATAAAAATTATTAGTAGAAAAAAATTAAAGGTAAAAAAAAAAAAAAACCAATACAGCTTTTCTGTTTCAAGAACAATCACAATTGAGAAAAAACTAACTTCCAATCCCTAAAGCAAAACACAGACCAAGTTCCATTTCACTCCCCTTTATTCACATTCTCTGTGGCTTCTAAGCTATTTCCCTACTTCCTTTCCAGCTGAGCAGGGAGCCCGGGCTCAATCCCAGAACCCTGAGATCATAACCTGAGCCAAAGGCACATGCTTAACTGGCTGAGCCAGCCAGGAGCCCCAGCCATGTTTTTCTTAAGCAAAAGGACACTTTCTCACGATGCCTTCACATGACTTCACATGGTACCAGAGATCTGCATTTGCCTCTAGGAGGTTGCAGATGAAGGCAATTGCAAACTCTCACAGTGGTTTATCAAATACAATGACCTGCCTGGTGACAGTGAAATTCTTATGAGCCCACGAGAGGGTGCTGTGACACTCAGCTGTGGCTGGGCTGGCACAGAGAACCAAATCCATTTCCCTGCCTGATGTCTGTGAGGAACAGATGCCCCCACTGTGAATGAGACCCTGCCACTGAGCTGTCCAGAGATGGCCATCCTCACGGAGGATGAGGATAAAGGACAATGCCTGAGGAGACCTCATCTGTCTCTTTTATCTTTTCATATTTTTGACAGTGGACAAATCACTGCCTAGGAGTCCCCAACTACCTTAGTCTCATCTGTGAATGGCCAAGAGGTTTTACAAAACACTTCAGATTTTGACCTCACAAATGCCCACAACCACTTACCATAGGGATTCAACATTAAGCAAAGATACTGTTCCTTGGAAGAGAGGTCCTGCCCACTGTTGTTTCTCACTTATATGCTCATCTTCCTTACCTCATGGTAACATAACCACCTTGATTCCTGCTTCCGTCTTCAGGAAGGCTGATGTGACTTGAAGGGCATTACCCTGACATCGTTCTTTCTTAGCAATAAGTTGTGGACTTTTCCCTAGTCCTACACACCCAAAGTTGAATCGGAATCAGGATTGAGGAGGCTGATGAGAGTTGAAGGTGTTTTCCTGTATACGGTGGTTTATTACCAACAAGGATTGGTCAGAGTCCTCAAAATTCCAGAACCTTTTCATTAATGCTTCCTACTCGTGAAAGATGATGTACATTGGTCTTTCCCTGTATAGTGTGGTGACTCAGAGTAAGTGCTTAGCCCTTTCGTCAGACTTCCACGACCACTTTGGGGCTGGCTTCCATATTCACAAAGGATGATGTTAGGGCTAAGAGGGTTCCTGTACACTGTTATTTCTTACAGATAAGTGTATGGAATTTTTGTTACATTGCCAGAACCACTTAGCACCGGGCTTGCCGGCCTCCTGGGGATGAACCCTAACCCTAGTTCGTCCCCCGAGGGGCCCCTCCCAAGGGGCCTGGTGCAACAACGCCGGGGATTGGGGACCCCCGAGCCCAGTGCCGGAGTCACCCTGCCACCCGCAGCAACCTGGGCTGCTAGGGGCGCCGCCCGTCAATCAGGACGAGAGAATGGGCAGGGTCCTCCAAGCCACCGGCGACTTTCGAAGGCCCCCCGCGCCAAAACACGTGGGCCCACACTCCCTCTCGCCAGTGCCCTCACCTCGGCCTGCCCCTCCGCCTGACGCAGAGCTGGCGGAACAGGCCTGCTGGACTCCTGGGGGCTAAAACTTACCCTAGGTCGGCCCCCGAGGGGCCCTTCCCAAGGAGCCTGGCACTGCAATGCCGGGGATTTGGGACCCCCGAGCCCCAGTGTTGGACTCACTCTGCCACCCCGCAAGCACCCTGGGCGCTAGGGGCGTTGCTAGTCATTCAGGAAGGGAGAACGGGCAGGTCCCTCCGATCCCCCTGCGACCTTCAAAGGCCCCCCACGCAAAAACTCTGGCTCCCACGCTCCTGCTCGCCTGCTCCCTAACCTGGCCCACCCCTCCGCTCGCTGCAGAGCTGGTGGATCCGGCTGCTGCCTTCCTGGGAGCTAACCCTATACCTAGGTCGCCCCCAAGGGGCCCCTCCCAAGCGGCCTGGCACCGCATGCCAGGGATTGGGGACCCCCAAGTCCCAGCGCCAGACGCACCCTGCCGCCCCGATGCCACATGGAGTGCTAGGAGCGTCGCCAGTCCTTCAGGGCGACAGAATGGGCAGGACCCTCCGAGCCACCTACGACCTTCGAAGGCACCCCGAGCCAAAGCCAAATGCTCTGGCCCACGCTCCCGCTCGCCAGCTACCTCACCTCGACCCACACCTCCATTCACTGCACATGGGCGGAATGAGCCTGCCAGTCTTCTGGGGGCTAACCCTAACCCTAGGTCAGCCCCCGAGGGGCCCATCCCAAGGGGCCTGGAGCCGCAACGCCGGGTATTAGGGACCCCCGAGCCCCAGCGCCAGACTCACCCTGCTGCCCCGCCTCCACCCTGGCCGCTAGGGGTGCCCCTGGTCATTCAGTGCGGGAGAATGGGCAGGGCCCTCCGAGCCCATGGCAACCTTCGAAGACCCCCCCATGAAAAACGCTTGAGCCCATGCTCCCGCTCTTCAGCACCCTCACCTTGGCTTGCTCCTCCGCTCGCTGCAGAGCCAGTGGATGAGGCCTGCCCTCCTCCTGGGGCTACCCATAACCCTAGGTTGGCCCCTGTGGGGCCCCTCCGAAGGGGCCTGGCACTGCAATGTCTGGGATTGGGGACCCCTGAGCCCCAGCGCCGGACTCACCGTGTTGCCCCGCCACCACCCGGGCCGCTAGGAACACTCTTGGTCATTCAGGGAGGGAGAACGGGCAGTTCCCTCCGATCCCCTGGCGACCTTCGAAGGCCCCCGCGCCAAAACGCTTGGGCCCATTCTCCCGCTCGCCTGCGCCCTCACCTCGGTCCGCCCCTCCGCTTGCTGCACAGCCTGTGGATCTGGACTGCCAGCCTCCTGGGTGTTACCCTAACCTTTGGTGGGCCCCCGAGGGGCCCATCCCAGGTTCCTATTGCCGCAACACCAGGGATTGGGGACTCCCGAGCACCAGCGCCCAACTCACCCTCCCGCCCTTCCACCACCTGGGCCGCTAGGGGCCCCGCCATTCATTCAGGGAGGGCGAATGTCAAGGGCCCTCCAAGTCACCGGCCACCTTTGAAGGCCCCCCGCACCAAAACGCTTGGGCCAACGCTCCCGCTGGCCAGCGCCCTTACCTCGGTCCGCCCCTCCGCTCGCCGCACAGCTGGCGGATTGGGCCTGCGGGCCTTCTGGGGGCTAAGCCAAACCCTAGGTTGGCCCCCTAGTGGCCCCTCCCTAGGGGCCTGGCGCCACAACGATGGGGATTGGGGACTCCTGAGCCCCAGCGCCGGAGTCACCATGGCCCCCACTGCCACCCGGGCCACAAGGGGCACCCCCGGTCATTCAGTCCGGGAGAATGGGCAGGACCCTCTGAGCCCCTGGTGACCTTCGAAGGCCCCTCGCTCCAAAAGTTTGGGCCCACGTTCCCGCACGCCAACGCCCTCATCTCAACCTGCCCCTCCACTCACTGCACAGCCGGCAGATCGGGCCTACTGGCCTCCTGGGGGTAACCCTAACCCTAACCCTAGGGGGCCCTCTCAAGGGGCCTGGGGCCGCAACGCCAGGGATTGGTGACCCCCGAGCTGGAGCGCCGGACTCACTTTGCTGCTCCACTGCCACCGGGGCCGTTAGGGGCCCCTATGGTCATTTAAGGCGGGAGAATGGGCAGGGCCCTCCGAGCCCCCGGCAATCTTCGAAAGCCCCCCCAGGGAAAACTCTTCGGCCAACACTTCCGTTAACCAGTGCCCTCACTTCAGCCCGCCCCTCCGCTTGCCGCACAGCCTGCAGATCAGGCCTCCCAGCCTCCTGGGGGCTAACACTAACCCTAGGTAGGCACCCTAGGGGCTCATCCCAAGGGGCCTGGCTCCGCAACGTCGGGGATTGGGGACCCGGAGCCCCAGCGCCGGACTCACACTGCCGCTACGCCGCCCCCAGGGCTGCTAGGGGCGCTGCCGTTCATTCAGAGCGGGAGAATGGGCAGTGTCCTCCGAGCCGCGGCAACTTTCGAAGGGTTCCCTCGCCAAAACGCTTGGGCCCACGCTTCCACTCTCCAGCGCCCTCACCTCGGCCTGCCCTTCCGCACGCCGCACAGCCAGCAGATCGGGCCTACCAGCCTCCTGGGGGCTAACACTAACCCTAGGTAGGTCCCCTAGGGCCCCATCCCAAGTGGCCTGGCGCCGCAACACCGGGGATTGGGGACCCCCAAGGAGCAGCGCCGGACTCACCCTGCTGCCACGCCGCCACGTGGGCCGCTAGGGGCGCCGCCGGGCATTCAGGGTGGGATAACCCACAGGGCCCTCCAAGCCTCCGGTGAAATAAGAAGGCCCCCCACGCCAAAACGCTGGGTACCACGCTACCGCTCGACTGCGCCCTACCACGGTCAATCCCTCCGCTCACTGCACAGCCGGCTGATCGGGACTGCTGGCCTCCTGGGGGTTAACCTAACCCTAGGACAGTCCCCGATGGGCCCCTCCCAAGGGGCCTGGCGCCGCAACGCTGGGGATTGGGGAAACCCAAGCACCAGTGCTGGACTGACCCTGCCACCCCGCTGCCATCCAGGGAGCTAGGGGCGTCGCTGTTCCTTCATGGCGGGAGAACGAGCAGGGCCCTCGGAGCCCCCGGCGACCATCGAAGGCCCTAGCCCCAAATTGCTTGGGCACACATACCCGCTCCCCAGCGCCGTCACCTCGGCCCACCTCTCCACTCCCCACACAGTTGGTGGATCGGGCCTGCCGGCCTCCTGGGGGCTAACCCTAACCCTAGGTCGGTCCCCGAGGGCCCCTCCAAAGGGGTCTGGCGTTGCCACGCCAGGGATTGGGGACTCTCGAACCCCAGCGTCGGACGCACCCTGCCGCCCCACCGCCACCCGGGCCGCTAGGGACGCCGCCGGTCATTCAGGGCAGTAGAGCGGGCAGGGCCCTTAGAGCTCCTGGTGACCTTCGAAGGCCCCCAGCGCCAAAACACTTGGGCCCACGAACCCTGTCGCCAGCGCCCTCTCCTCGGCCCGCCACTCCACTCACTGCACACCTGGCAGATCGGGTCTGCCGACCTCCTTTGGTCTAACCCTAACACTAGGTCGGCCCACGAAGGCCCCTCCCAAGGTGCCTGGCGCAAAACACGCCGGGGTTTGGGTACCCCCGACCCCAGCGCCGGAATCACCCTGCAGCCCTACCGCCACCCTGGCCGCTAGGGGTGCCGCCGGTCATTCAGGGCGGGCGAATGTGCAGTGCCCTCCGAGCCCCCAGCGAACATCGAAGGCCCATGCGCGAAAACTCTTGGGCCCACGCTCCCGCTCGTCTGCATCCTCACCTCGGCCAGCACCTCTGTACGCCTGCCGGCCTCCTGGGGCTAACCCAAACCCTACTTCGGCGCCCAAGGGGCCCCTCCCAAGGGGCCTGGCACCGCCACACCAAGGATTGTGGACCCCTGAGCACCAGCGCCAGATTCACCCTGCTGCCCCGCCGCGACCTGGCCGATAGGGGCGCCGTCCTCATACAGGATGGGAGAATGGGCATGGCCCTCCGAGCCCCCAGCGACCTTCGAAGGCCCGCTGCGCCAAAACGCTTGGGCTCTCGCTCCTGCTCCCCAGCGCCCTCAACTTGGCCTGCCCCTCCGCTTGCCACACAGCCGGCGGATCGGGCCTGCCGGCCACCTGGGACTAACCGTAACCCTAGGTCGGTCCTCGAGGGGCCCATCCCAAGGGGCCTGGAGCAGCAACGCCTGGGATTGGGGACCCCCAAGCTCCAGCACTGGACTCACCCGGCTGCCCCACCGCCACCCGGGGTGCTAGGGGTGCCGCCGGTTATTCAGCGCGGTAAAACGGGCAGGGCCCTCCGAGACTTCGACGACCTTCAAAGGCCCACTTTGCAAAATGCTTGGAGCCATGCTCCCACTCGCCAGCGGCCTCACCTTGGCCCGCCCCACCTTATGCCACACAGCCTGCAGATTGGGCCTGCCGGCCTCCTGGGGCTAACCCTAAACCCAGGTCCCCCCCGAAGGGCCCCTTTCAAGGGGCCTAGCGCCACAATGCCGGGGATTGAGGACACCCAAGCCCCTGCGCGGGACTCACCCTGCCTTCCCGCCGCCACCTGGACCGCTAAGGGCGCCACGGTCATTCAGGGCGGGAGAACGGGCAGGGGCTTCCGAGCCCCTGGCGACATTCGAAGGACCCCCACACCAAAACGCTTGGGGTCACACTCCTGTTTGTCAGCGACCTCTTCTCAGGCCGCCCTTCCGCTCGCCGAAAGCTAGCGGATCGGGCCGGCCTGCTTCCTGGGGGCTAACCCTAACCCTAGGTCGGGCCCCGAGGGGCCCCTTCCAAAGGCCTGGCATCACAATGCCGGGGATTGGGGACCCCCGAGCCCTAGTGCTGGACTCACTCTACTGCCCCTTCCCTACCGGCCCCTAGGGGCGCCACTGGTCATTCAGGGCGGGAGAACCGGTAGGGCGCTCTGGGCCCCCGGCGACTTTCAAATGCCCCCAGCCCCAAAACGCTTAGGCCCACGCTCCCACTCGCCAGTGCCATCACCTCTGCATGCCACTTCGCTCGCCGCACACCCGGCCGATCAGGCCTGCCGATCAGGGGCTAACCCTAACACAAGCTCGGCACCCAAGGGGCCCCTCCAAGTGGCCTGGCGCCGCAACGCCAGGGAATGGGGACCCCCGAGCCCCATTGCCAGTCTCATCCTGCCGCCGCGCCACCACCCAGGCCGCTAGGGGTGCTGCTGGTCATTCAGGGAGGGAGAATGGGCACGGCCTCCAAGCCCCCGGCGACCTTCGAAGGCCCCCCACGGCAAAACGCCTGGGCCCACGCTCCCGCTCGCCAGGGCCCTCACCTCTGTCCGCCCCTCCGCTCACCGCACATCCGGCGGTAAGGGCCTGCCGGCGTCCTGGGGGTTAACCCTAACCCTAGGTCGGCACCCAAGGGGCCCCTCCCAAAGGGCCTGGCACAGCAACCCCAGGGATTGGGGACCCCCAAGCCCCAAGGCCGGACTCAACCTGCCGACCTGCCGCCACCCGGGCCACTAGGGGAGCCGCCGGTCATTCAGGGTGGGAGAACAGGAAGGGCCCTCCGAACCCCCGATGACTTTCAAAGGCCCCCCGCGCCAAAACGCTTGAGCCCACGCTCTTGCACTCAAGCGCCCTCACCTAGGCCCACGCCTCCACTCGCCGCACAGCTGGCGGATTGGGCCTACTGGCCTCCTGGGGGCTAACAATAACCCTTGGTTGGCCCCAGAGGGGCCCATCCCAAGGGCCCTGGATCCGCAACGCCTGGGATTGGGGACCCCCGAGCCCCAGCACCGGACTCACCCTGCCGCCCCTCTGCAACCCGCACCGCTAGGTGCGCCGTCGGGCATTCAGTGCGGTAGAACGGGAAGGGCGCTCTGAGCCCCCAGCGACTTTTGAATGCCCCCCACGCCAAAACTCTTGGGCCCACGATTCCGCTCAACAGCGCCCTCACCTTGGCCCGCCCCTCTGCTCACCACACAGCTGGCAGATCGGGTCTGCTGGCCTCCTGGGGGCTAACAGTAATGCTCAGTCGGCCCCCTAGAGCCCTTCCGAAGGGGCCTGGAACCCCAACGCCGAGGATTGGGGACCCCGAACCCCAGCGCCTGACTCACCATACCGCCCGTCCTCTACCCGGGCTGCTAGGGTAGCCGCCGGTCATTCAGGGCGGAAGAACGTGCAGGGCCCTCTGAGCCTCCGGCGACCTTTGAAGGACCCCCACGCCAAAACGCCTGGGCCCATGCTCCCACTCGCCAGTGGCCTCACCTCCGCGCGACCCTCCGTTCGCCGCACAACTGGTGGATCGGGCCTGCCGGCCTCCTGGAGGCTAACCCAAACCCTATGTCAGCCCCCGAGGGGCCCCTCCCAAGGGGTCTGGTGCTGCAACGCCGGGGATTAGGGATCCCTGAGCCCCAGCACCGTACTCACCCTGCCGCACCTCCATAACCCGAGCCGCTAGGTACGCCGTCGGGCTTTCAGCGAGGTAGAACAGGAAGTGCGCTCTTAACCCCCGGTGACATTCGAATGCCCCCATGCCAAAATGCTTGGGCCCACGCTCCTGCTCGACAGAGACCTCACCTCGACCCACCCCTCCATTCTCTGCACAGCTGGCGGATTGAGCCTGCTGGCGTCCTGGGGGCTGACCCTAACCTAGGTCAGCCCCCGAGGGGCCCCTCCCAAGGGGCCTGGTGCCGCAACGCGATGGATTGGGGACCCCTGAGCCCCAGCGCCAGACTCACCTGCTGCGGCGCCACCACCCAGGCTGCTAGGGGCGCCGCGGGTCATTCAGTGTGGTAGAACTGGCAGGGCGTTCCGTTTCCCCTGCAACCTTCGAAGGACCCTTGTGCAAAAAGGTGGCTCCCACGCTCCTGCTCCCCAGCGCCCTCACCTTGGCCCGCCCCTCCGGTTGCTGCAGAGCTGGTGGATAAGGCCTGCTGGGCTCCTGGGGGCTAACCGAAACCCTAGGTCGGCCCCATGGGGGACATCCCAAGGGGCCTGGTTCTGTAATGCTGGGGTTTGGTGACTCAGAGCCCCAGAGCCAGACTCAACCTGCCGCACTGTCGCCACCTGGGCCGCTAGGGGCGCCGCCAGTCATTCAGGGAGAGAGAAGGGGCAAGGCCTTCCGAGCCCCCGGTGACTTTCAAGGGCTCCCTGGGCCAAAACGCTGGTGCCCAGGCTCCCGCTCCCCATGACCTCACCTTGGCTTGCCCATCAGCTCTCAGCACAGCGGGTGGATCGGGCCTGCGGCCTCCTGGGTCTTAACCCTAACCCTAGTTCGGCCCCTCAGGGGCCCCTCCCAAGGGTCCTGGTGCTGCTACACTGGGGATCGGGGACCCCAAGCCCCAGAGCCAGAATCACACTACCTCAATGCCGCCACCCGGGCTGCTAGGGGCACCGCCGGTCATTCAGGGAGGGAGAACGACAGGGCCCTGGAGAAACCAGCGACATTTGAAGCCTCCCACGCCAAAATGCAGGGGCCCACGCTCCCGCTCGGCAGCGCCTTTACCTCTGCCCGCCCACCTCTCGCCGCCCAGCCAGAGGATTGGGCCTGCCAGCCTCCTGGGGGCTAACTCTAACCCTAGGTCAGCCCACGAGGAGCTCCTCCCAAGGGGCCTGCCCCCGCAACGCCGGGGATTGGGGATCCCCGAGCCGCAGTGCAGGACTCACCCTGCTGCCCCACCGCCAACGGAGCCACTAGGGGCGCCACTGGTTATTCAGGGCAGGAGAAAGGGCAGGGCCCTCTGAGCCATGGCAACATTGCAAGGCCCAGGGCGCCAAAACCCTGGGGCCCATGCTCCCGCTCGCCATCACCCTCAACTCGGCCCGCACCTCCGCCCATCGCACAGCTGGCAGATCTGGCCTGCCGGGCTCCGGGGCACTAACCCTAACCCTAGGACGGCCCCTGAGGGTCCCTTCCTAAACGTGCCTCTAGGGGCACCACCATTCATTCAGTGTTGGAGAACTGGCAGGGCCCTCCGAACTCCCTCCAACCTTCAAAGGCGCCCGGAACCAAAATGCTTCGGCCCAGGCTCATGTTCACCAGCACCCTCACCTTGGCCAAACTCTCTGCTCGATGCACAGGTGGTGTTTCGGGACTGCCGGCCTCCTGGGGACTAACCCTAAGTTAGGTCAGCCCCCGAGAGGCACTTCCCGAGTGGCGTGGCTCCGCAACATCGAGGATGGGGTCCCCGAGCCCATGTGCCGGACTCACCCTGCTGCCCATCAGCCACCCGAGCCACTAGGGGCCCCGCTAGTCATTCAGAGTGGGAGAACAGGCAAGGCACTCCGAGCCCCCGGTGACTTTCGAAGGCCCTCCTGCACCAAAATGGTTGGGCCCATACTGCCGCTCACCAGCGCCTTCACATCGGCCTACTCCTCCGCTTGCCGCACAGCCGTTGCATCAGTCCTGCTGGCCTACAGGGGTCTAACCCTAACCCTAAACCCTAACCCCTACCCTTAAACCCTAAACCTTAACCCCTAACCCTAACACTAACACTAACCCCTAACCCTTACTCTAACCCTACCCTAAACCTAACCCTAAACCCTAATCCTTAAACCCTAAACCCTAACATTAACACTAAACCCTAAAACTAACCCCTAACCCTAATCCCGAAACCCTAAACACTAAACCCTAACCTTAACCACTAACCCAAACCCCAAAACCAAACCCTAAACTCTAACCCTACCCCGAAACCTACTATACCCCTAACCCTACCCCTAACCCTACCCCTTCAGCTAACACTACCCTTAACCCATAACCTAACCCTAACCCTTACCCTAACCCATACTCTAACCCTAACTTTAACCCGTACCCTAACCCGAACCCTAACCTGTACCCTAACCCTAACACATACTCTAACGCGTACACTAACCCATACCCTAACCCTAACCCTAAACTGTACCCTAACCCGTAACTTAAACCGTACCCTAAACGTAACCTTAACCCTAACAAGTACCCTAACCCATACCCTAACCTTAACCCTAAACCCTGACCCTAACCCATACCCTAACTCGTACCATAACCCGTACCCTAACCCTACCCGTACCCTAAACCTAACCCATACCTTAACTGTAAACCTAAACCCTAAACCATAACCCGTAACCTAACCCTAACCAGTACCCTTACCTTAACCTTAACCCATACCCTAACATGTACCCTATCCCTAATCCGGACCCTAACCTATACCCTAACCCATACCTAACCCGAACCTGTACCCTAACCCGTACCTACACCCATACCCTAACCCTAAACCGTACCCTATCCCTATCTCATACCCGTTCCCTAACCCGTACCCTAACCCTAACCCTAAACTGTACCTTAACCCTAACCCATACACTAACCCTAACCCGTACCCTAATCCGAATGCCAACACTAACCCTAAACCGTACCCTAATGCGTACCCTAACCCGTACCCTAACCCTAACCTGTACCCTAAACCTAACACGTACTCCAACCCTAACCCTAACCCTAAACCCAAACCCTAAACCCTAACCCGTACCCTAAACCCTAATTTGTACCCTAACCCATAACCTCTAACCTGTAACCCCTAAACCCAAACCTAACCCATATCCTCTCCTTACCCTAACCCTAACCCTTACCCTCACCCATACCTTAACCGTAACCCATACCCTAACCTTAACCCGTATCCTAATCCGTACCCTAACCCCGGGGATTGGTTACCCCTGGACCCCACCACGGGACTCAGCCTGCCACCCCTCAGGAAACCATGCCCTTGGGGCGCTGCAGAGCATCACGTGCAGGAGAACTGGTAGGGCCCCCCTGAGCCCCCAGCGATCCTCGGCGGCCCCCTACACCCCAACCCTGAGGCCCACGCTCATCCCGCCCCACGCCTTCCCTTCAGCTTGCCACCGAGCGTGTCACAGAGCCGGCAGATCATGCCTGCCAGGTTCCTGGGGCCTAGACCTGACCCTAGGTCGGCTGGGTAGGGCCCCTCCCCTGGGGCCTGGTGCTGCAGCCCCAGGGACTGGGGACACCTGAGCCCCACTGCAGGATAAAGCCTGCCATCCCACAGGAAACCGTGCCCCTTGGGAGGCTGTAGAGCATTCAGGGTGGGAGAACCAGGAGTGCCCCCAGAGCCCCCGGTGAACTTCAGCGATCCCTAAACCCAACCTTGAAGCCCATGCTCACCCCACCCCGCACCCTCACCTCAGCCCGTGGCGGAGCTCGCGACATAGTGGGCAGATCTGGCCTGCGGGGTTCCTGGGCCCCAACCCTAACCCTAGTTCATCTGTGGAGGGGCCCCTCCCCAGGAGCCTGGAGCCACAGCCTGGGGATTCGGGACACCTGAGCCCCACAGCAGGACTCAGTCTGCCACCCCGCAGGAAACCGTGTGCCTTGGGAGGCCATAGAGCGTTCAGGGCGGGAGAACAAGGAGGGCCCTCCTGAGCCACCAGCGAACTTCGGCGGCCTCCCGCACCCCAACCCTGAAGCCCACGCTCACCCTCCTGACACCCTCACCTCAGTCCGTGTAGCTCGCCATACAGCCAGCAGACCGGGCCTGCGGGGCTCCTGGGGCCTAACCCTAGCCCTAGGTCGGCCGCGGGTGTGGTGGACTCCCCAGGAGCCTTACACCACAGCCCCGGGGAATTGGGATACCTGTGCCCCACCGCAGGACTCAGCTTGCCACCCGAGAGGAAACAGTGCCCCTTGGGGCTCTACGGAGCCTACAGGGCATGAGAACATGGGGAGGCCCCCGGAGCCCGTCCCCACCTTTGGCAACCCCCCGTTCCCCAACCCTGAGGCCCATGTTCACCCTCCCCCATGGCCTCCTCTCAGCCCTCCACAGAGCTCGCCGCACAGCCTGCAGATTGTCCTTGCCAGGCTTCTGGACCCTAACCCTTACACTAGGTTAGCAACATAGGGGCCCCTCCCCAGGGTCCTGGCACCCTACTCCAGGGGATTTGGGACACCCAAGCCCCACTGTAGGACTCAGCCTGCAGCCCACAGGAAACTGTACCGTTTGGGGGCACAACAGAGCATTCAGGGCAAGAGAATTGGGGCACCCCTGAGAGCCCCTTCTGGTGAACACCGACATTTGTGGGCCATTCCAGATGAAACCCCAAGGCTCACACTCACCCGCCCTTGTGCCCTCATCTCACTCGGCCTGGGAGTTCTCTGAGCACTGGGCAGTTCAGACCTGCTGTCTCTTGAGGCCTAACATAACCCTGGGTCTTCTGCTGAGGGTCCCTCCCTGTTTGCCTGCCTCCAAGGCACCAGGCATTGGGCTCACCTCTGCACGACTAGAGGACTCAGCCTGCCCCACAGCAGGACACTGTCATTTGGGGTGCAGCAAGGATTCATAGGAAAATCAGAGGGCCCCCCTCAGCCCATCGCAGGCAACCCCCACTTTCAGAGATGTCCCCGGATCCAATTAATAGCTTCACACTGACCTTTAAACTTGCTCTCCAAGGAGATCTTTTGAAATTCTCCACACTTCCAACCGATGGCATCATCCAGCTTCAGTGCCTTACCCAGCTTTAGGTCTTGAGATGGATTAAAATGGGAAGTCACTTCACTGATGACGACGTACTAGTGACCAAAAGATACATGCATAAATGCTTCATATCACTTGGCTTCGGGGAAATGCAAATCTAAACCCCTATAGCTGCCATATCACACGAGGCCGAATGTCTAAAAATAAGAAGACATGAAACCATATATGTTGGAGAGGATGTGGAGAAATGGGAACCTACTTACACCCCTGTACAAATGCAGTCTGGTACAGCCACTCTTGAAAATGGTACGGAGTTTCTTCAAGAAGTTATAAATAAAGCTACCCTATGTCCCAGCAATTGCACTACTGGGTATTTATCCCAACAAGACAGAGGTAGTGAAGACGGGACACATGCACCACAGTGTTCATAGCAGCAATATCCATAATAGACAAGCTGTGGAAGGAGTGCAGATGACCATGGATAGATGAATGGATAAAGAAGATGTGGATCATATATATAATGGAATATTACTCAGCCATCAGATAGGATGAATACTTACCATCACACCGACCTGGGTGGAGCTGGAGGGTATTATGCTGAGTGGAATAAGTCAATGAAAGAAAGGGAGAAGTTGGGGGGGGGGTAACTGGGTGAGTAGCATTAAAGAGGTCACATGATACAATGAGCACTGGGTGTTACACACGACTGAAAATTTATTGAAGACTACATCTGATTCTAATGCTGTTCTGTAAGTTGGCTAATTGAATTTAAATTAAAGAACAAAAGACCTCGAATAAACAATCCTAAACATTTGTATGGAACCACTAAAGATTCCAAACAGCCAGTGCAATGTGGAAAAGAAAAACAAAGCTGGAGGACTCACAATTTCAGATTTCAGGTTATACTACAAAGCTGCAGTCATCCTAACAAGACAGTACGGCACAAAAATAGACACAGCGACCAAAGGAACAGGATACAAGTTCAGACACGAACCCACAATTATGTGGTCCATGAATCTTCCACAAAGCAAGCAACGATATCAAAAGGGAAAAGGACAGTCTCTACAACAAATGGTGTTGGGAAAACTAGACAGCTACGCACAAAAGAATGAAATTAGACTGCTTTCTTACACAATACAGACAAACACAAAACAGTTTCAAGACCTCAATATGAGACCTGAATCCATAAAAATCCTACAGGAGGGAAGACAGTAACTTCTTGACATGGACCATACCAACGTTTTTCTAGACTGTCTCCTGAGGCAAAGGAAATGAAAACAAAAATAAACTATTGGGAATACAGCAAAAGAAAAAGTTTCCACACAGCAGAACAATGAAAATGTAAAAATAATAAGACAACTTACTCAAAGGGAGAAGATATTTGCAAAGATCATATGCAATAAAGGGATAGTGTCCAAAACATTTAGAACTGATATAACTCGACCCCCAAAAAACAAATAATCCAGTTAAAAAATAGGCAGAATACATGGACAGATTTCTCCAAAGAAGAAATACAAATGGCCAACAGTCCCGTGAAAAGAGTTCACCATCACCCGTCATCAGGAAAATGTAAATCCAAAGGACAATGAGGTAATACCTCAAACCTGTCAGAATGGCTAACATCAAAAGCACAACAAAGAGCAGGTGTTGGGAGGATGTGGATAAAGGGGAATCCTCGCAAACTGAGGGTGGGAATGCAAAATGAGGTGGCCACCGTGGAAAACAGTATGAAGGTTATTCAAAAAATTAAATATAAAACTACCCTACGATCCAACAATCACACTACTCGTATTTACCCAAAGACTAGGAAAACAGTAAAGTAAAAGGATACGTGCACCCCTATGTTTCTTGCACCATTATTTAGAATATCACAATATGGAAGCAACCCAAGTGTCTGTAGAAAAATTGACAAATGAGATGATAGATGTGTGTATTCACACACACGCGTGCGCACACACACACACACACACACACACA
>NW_024425419.1:0-1887 GCF_017311325.1 Ursus maritimus | reverse complement strand
GGCGGCTGGCGGCATTAGAAACACAAAGGACAGAGACGCGCCTGCCCTGGAAGTGAGGGCAGGGACGCCGGGTGTGGGGCGCACATCCCGGGACGCTACAGGGTTGAGCAGCACCAACAGTAACGGAGTTAAAGTGGCCAGAACATCGGTGGAGAATGGGCCGCAATCCCTCTGTTCTGTGACAATTCAGCCTCTGCTGCTCTGACTCTCAGAAGAGGCACAGCAGACCGCCAGAGAAAGCCGCCAGGGAACAAAAGCCTGGAAATACCGGCTCACAGCGTGCCCACCCCCATCCCCCCTCGCAGGGGACACGGAAACTCTACCCAAACAGGGTTGCCTGAGTATGGGCCTGGCAAAATACAAACTCTTAACAATAGAGAACAAACGGATGGTTACCAGAGAGGAGGAGGTGGATAGAGGGATGAGTGAAATAGATGAAGCGGATTAAGAGGACACTTTTCTGGATGACCACTGAGTAATATATAGAATTACTGAATCACTCTCTTGTACACCTGAAACGAATGTAACACTGTATGTTAGCTCTACTGGAATTAAAATAAATTTTTTAAAAAGATTTTTCTTTCAGGAACCTCTTTGAAAAAGCTTTTCCTCTGCAATGTGCATAAGCCCTACTTGGGAGGATTCACTCTACAATAATTATTCATTCTATGCCTCGAATTCAGATTTCACTGAGTTCTTACTGTGGATCCCAGCCCACGGGAGCCATGGTCCTTTTCTGTCCAGGCTCAGCACCTATGCATTCAAGATTGGAAGTAGAGACACATGTCACTTCACAGTCCAGAAAGCTATTATTGTTTCTGTTTCAGTGTGAGAGAGTCACAGACTTTGGGACAGGTTTCAGAGCAGGTTTATTATGGATCCTGGATCTCTACTTCAATGTTCATTGCCTGAATCCCTTTGGCTAATAGGTTCCCTGTGGATGGGCTTGCTTCCAAGCACATACATGGAAGATGCAAAGGTGGGTGGGCTTGGTGCGGGACAGGAAGAAGACCAAAAGCAGACAAGGGTCCGACCCCTCCCCTGATCCAGGAACTGCTACAGGAGAGGGTATGGGAGGTAGAATCCATGCGAAACTCCAAGGTCACCAGCTGAACACAGGAGGCATAGGTCAAGGGATCTGGAGATGCAGGGGTTGAAGGCTGCTCTGAGCTACCTCTGGGAGGAAGGGAGGGAAGGAATGAGAAGGAGAAACTGCCTGCCCCTGGCCCATGCCAGCTGCCCACCGCTCCGACACGCATCAGTCTACACAGCTGACACAGCCTGGGCTCAGGATGGGCTGGCTCAGGTCCCTCAATCCTCAGTGGGACAGCTGGCCCCAGGGCTCAGAGACATGCTGAGGGAGATGAGAGGGAAAGCTGCCCCACCCAGGTCATCCCCTCCTTGAGCAGACAGCCCTTCAGAACTGCTAAAAAACCCACTAACGGGGTTGAAAGACATGCCATGGATGAACTAAGGCATAGAGATATGTAAAATGACATTCATTTTTAAGTTCAGAGCTGTCATCTCAGGAAGTGGGGAGAGCTTCCCTGAAGAAGACTGAGGGGCGGGCAGGCCATGCTGAAAAGGGAGACATGGCTCTCCTGATTGGGGACATGCAGCCCCCTTCCGAGGAAGGGCATAACCCTCGCATTACACGAGATCCATGGAAGTGTTCCATCAGGGCCAGATGTTTGTCTCAAGAAGGCTACTCTGGCATCGGACTGGCCAGGGCACCAGGGATGAGGGCCAGATGGAGGACGGACAATACCCCGGAGGCCATGGGGCAAGAGCAGAGGCACATGACCTTGAAGATGATGATGAAAAGCAAGAGGTGGAAGCATGGAGTCGGCCCAAAAGTGCCATGGGGGCAGTGCCCACAGCTACACT
>NW_024425418.1:0-1218 GCF_017311325.1 Ursus maritimus | reverse complement strand
AATCTTTGCCTTATTCGTTTTTCTAGTGAGTTTTGTCTACCTGGTTATTAAGTTTGGTCAGTTCGGAGTTGCCCTTCTGATGTGCAGAGACATGGGTGATGAAGATGGAGATGTCAGTCAGTGCTCTTTTCTGCCATATGTCCTTACCTCATATGTTATTTTGTCCTATTTTCCAGGCCATTTCCCACCACGTTCCTGACCAACACTAGCTATTCCCCCATGAGTCTGAGAAAAGCTAAACTTCATTCTGATTTTCCTTAACAAATTCTTCAGTTGCCAAGTTCATGGCTCTTTGTTCAGTGTATTGTGCTGATTCTCGTTAGGATTAGTTTTCAAGGCAATAACCTGGCAACTATTCTGGATGATGTCATGGAGTCTGGTCCGTCTGTAAGCCATGCGATGTTGAGTTCCATGGACTGTGGTGCTTCCCATTGCCCAAGTGCTCAGGCTTGGATGGTCCCACCTTTCAGGAATTCTGGCATTGTTAGGATCTCCTCAGCTAATGCAGAGGGTCAACCATCTATCTCTACGTCCCGCTCAGACGTGTACCGTGTCCACGTAAGACTGATGGCCGAGAGTAGCTCCCCTCTGTTTGTCAGGGGTCTGCCTTACCCACTCCAGAATAGGCTGTCAGACTTGAAGCATCATTGGTTTATTTTCTGTTAGTGGCTCTGCATTTTCTAGAGCCTCCATGAGTGCCGTTGTGAGTCTTCCCAGTAACTGGTATCTGTTCTCAAAACATGGCGACTTCCTCGCCCAAAACCCAGTTGGGTAAAATTTGGGGTCCTGCAGTGTTTTAGTCCCCAGTGGCCCTGTTCCGGGCCCTTGTGAGAGTAGGTACTCTAGTATACACTTGGAGTTCTCTTTAGCTGGTGCCAGTGTATTACAAGTTCTGACCGCGTTTTTCAAGGACGTAAAGGATACCTCGTGAGTCTCTGTCCATGCCGTTCCCTGCTCTTCCTATTTCTGTCATAAACAGAATACAATCTATCTTGCTTATGACTGAATTTTTCTGCCTTCAGAGAATGAAATTATGCCTAGAAAGTTTACTATAAGTGGGGTTCTTGGTCTTTACTTCAGTTGATTGTCCCTCCTCTGAGTTTTAGGTATTCCGTGAACTCTTTTTACCCTAGTCTGCTCTTGCATATTACCACCACACATAAGGATGTCATCAATATAGGAAATACTGGTGTGTTTGTGTGTGTGTGTGTGTGTGTG
>NW_024425417.1:0-1219 GCF_017311325.1 Ursus maritimus | reverse complement strand
GGGAGGGAGAAAGAATCTCAAGCAGACTCCGTGCTGAGTGAAGAACCCTACCCTAGTCTCAGGCTCCTCAAGGGGCTCAATCCCACGACCCTGAGATCGTGACCCCAGCCGAAACCAAGAGTCGGAGGCCCAACCGACTGATTCGCCCAGGCGCCCCTAACAGGACCTTTCTAGTGTGTGTGGTTTTGTAAAATCTGCTGCCCTTCTCAAGGGGGCAGAGCTCTGTGACAGAGGGGGAGTCATTTGCCTTTAGTGAATCCCTCAATCTTTTTCACCCCACCGTTCCTCATCTATAAAAGAACATCTAGCAGATTGAAAAGGGACCCTCCAAAAGGTGTGTCCATGTCCTCACCCTTGAAACCTAGGAATGTGACCTTATTTGGTAAAAGGATCTTCACAGATATAATTAAGTATCTCAAGATAAACTCATCCTGGATTATCTGGGTGAGCCCTAAATCCAATGACAAATGTCTTTTATAAAAGACAGTAGAGACGATATACAGAGACAGAGAAAAAGGCCATGTGAAGACAGAGGCAGAGATTGGAGTCATGCAACCACAAACTAAGGACTAAAGGTGGAACCAGCAGATGCTGGAAGAGGCGAGGAAAGATTCTCCTCAGAGCCTTTGGAGGGAGCTCAGGCCTGCCAGCACCTTGATTTTAGATTGCTAGCCTCTAGAACTGTGAGAGAATAAATTTCTGCAGTTTTAAGCCAATGAGTCTGTGGTCATTCATTATGGCGGTCATTGGAAACTTATATATAATACGTAGTGGTGATGGTGGTGGTTATCACCATCATCCCGGGGATTTTTAAAAGAAAAGAAAAAGAAATCATAATCTGTACTCTTCAAAGTCTGAAGTTAGGGAAATTTGGTAGAGTAGACTATGGCCAACTGGCAGGAAAGTCCATAAGAGAATTCCCTGGAAGGACAGAGGGCAGCTAGGCCACTGACCAAGACCTAACACAGGTTTGGCTGAAGGATTGAGTCCGGCACCTAAGTAGGTGAGAGGGAGACTGATTGTAAACGCTCTCTGGCTCAGCCATGCCGGCCAGATGTTCTGGGCAACAGTGACCTAGCATGTGGATGAGAATTAAGAGAGCCATAACCTTGGAATCTAAGTGTGGGTCATTGCTTGTGCAGGGACTTGGACCAGCATGCAGTCATTTTGGAGGAGACACGTTTTCACGGACCATGCTGAACCAGGCTTTAAGAGCAAT
>NW_024425416.1:0-1219 GCF_017311325.1 Ursus maritimus | reverse complement strand
TGTGTTTGCGTTGATTTTTTTATCCCTTTGATTCTGCACTGTAACCCTAAAACCAGTTTTAATGATGACCAAACTCAGAAATACAGCACAAATTTAACTCTGAATCCATATTATTAGATGTCTTTTCTAATTTTAACTATCTCTATTAGCAAAGTTTGAGAAAATCTTATTGGATTTAACTTATTAGGACATATTATATTTATATAAGATTTCCAGGTCATCACACTCAAATTCAGCTTCCTGTTGATTTTCTAAACTTCACCATGTGTTTATTACAAACTATTTCTGTAGTTTAGTTAGTCAGTGACACTGCCAAAGAGCCAAGTCTTACACAGAATTTAAGTGATGGGTAGAATCTTTAAATACCATCTTTTCCAGTGTCTTTTATGTAAGAGATTCGGCAGTTGATGAACCTTAGTTCAAACCATGGATTAATATCAAATACATGATTAGAACCCAGCTCTTTCTGCATTAACATATTGTCTCACTCAACCTGTTGGCTCCTTGAGCTCAGGTAATTTCAGTTCTGTTCTGACTGTTCCAGGTAGACGGTAGCCCTTTGTTGTGGTGGAAGATGCCCTTATTGTATCAGTAGGAAAGATTCTATTCCAGCTCAGTGCAGGTTAATGCAGCTACAGCTCTTGGCTACTTCTTACTTTTCTCATCACTCACCAATGCAAACTGTGAACTAGACCATCCTAGAAGAGTCAAGACTGTTTGGAAATTTGAAACTCACTTTAAAGGGAGCTGAATCCTAGATTGTGTCAGTAGAGAGTAAAAACTGAGGATATGGTACATCCTGTTCTTTGCCTGGTATATCTCCCATAGATATGCCAAGCTCATAAAACTTAAACTTCGGAAAAATTTAAAAATTCTGATCTTATGGAAGGTTTGACCAACCATACTTATAATGTACTGGTGTGAAAAAGGTGATGTTTGTTTTTTTCTTACTTTGTTCTCAGGAGATGAGACCTTGTAGTTGACTTATATGTGGTTGAGTTTATAAGAAATTCTAATTTCGTTAGTACCCCCATGATTTTCAGAGTTGACCTGTTTACTAAATGCCTCAATGATAAAGTCTTTGGGTGGTTCTTTCTGTGTTATCTTTTCCTTGCACATCTTCCTTCCCTGGTTAAATGTATTCAGATGACGAATTCAGACTGTCATATTCTTTTTTTTTTTTTAATGTATTTTTTGTTTGAGAGAGGGAGTGGGAGAC
>NW_024425415.1:0-1219 GCF_017311325.1 Ursus maritimus | reverse complement strand
TGAGCCAAAGGAAGACACTTAACTGACTGAGCCACCCAGGCGCCCCAAGGGAAGGTTTTCATGTCAAAACTTAAGGAAGTGGAAAGAGCCAGCTGTGAAAAGAGGTGTACGAGGGGAAGTGAGGGTTAGTAGCTATGGGACCCCCCAAGGTGCTGAGGTCGTTGGGTGGTTAAAAGCTTGACCAGATTCTAGGAACTGAAAGACTAGCGTGTTTAGAGTGTAGTGAGCGAGAAGCATACAAGATGAAGTTGGAGAGAAATACAAAGGTCCAACAATACCTTTTAGCCCATGGTAAGGGGTTTGCACTTTATTCTAAATGCAAAAGATAGAAGCATGAACATGATCTGATTCACATTTTAGGAAGATAATGGTCAGCCCAGAAAGAAGGGGAAACTGGGTGAGAAACTGTCGCAGTGGTTCAGGACAGAAAGATGACCGGGACTAAGATTCGTTCTGATTTTTTTTTTCTTAGACTCAGGCTCTCCCCTTGTAAGGTGCGGGTGGGGGGCTCAGTGCAAAAGATCAGCAGTGATTCCCAAGCACCTGGGTATAAATAACACTCACACTGGACTCTTGCTTTGTACAAAGACTTGAAATATCTTTCATTGGGATGGTATTTCCCACTCCTCTCCACCAATCACCCACTTCCCCCAAACCTAAGGTTTCACTCTGTTGGGAACTGAGACCTTTAAACACAGAACCAATTAGTGGCTTTCAAGCCACTTCCCACCATAAACAGTATTTGTTGTCTACCAAGTTCCTTGGCAACTAGAATAGGTGATGAAGATCCTAGAGCAGGCATAGAATTTTCGATTAAACCAGTTGCTGGTTTTTGTTTTTTTGGTCCTTCCACAGGGCCACGGGACTTGTACTGCCAACAAAACTAAACTTCAGTGTAAGGGATCGGATTGAAGAGCCTCATTAGTCTTAAATTCAGATCCTTTATCTGATGCCTTGAAGTTTCTCATTAACTCCATCTGAATATTGATTAAATGGCCTTCACTTAAAACATGGTAACATAATTCAGCAGATATGCTTAAAAGCCTCAACATTCAGAGGTTGATGGCAATACATGAAACCGGCCTTTATTGTTATTGCTAGTTTTTATGTTTTATTTTTTACAATTTTTTTTAAGTAGGCTTCACACCCAATGTGAGGATTGAACGCAGGACCCTGAGATCAAGAGTTGAATGCTCCACCAACTGAGCCAGCCAGGTGC
>NW_024425414.1:580-1219 GCF_017311325.1 Ursus maritimus | reverse complement strand
CAGGGAGACACCTGGCGCAAAAACGGCTTCCGACGAAAAATGTGTTCCTGCTCTGAAAAAACTATCCAAAGTGGTGGTAGCCAGGTAAACAAAATGCCTGACACAGATGTGTAAGAAACAACATTGCGCTGGCATGGTCTAAGTCCCTCACGTCGTCCCTCTGCTTTTGGTAGCATGAGGGGCACCCGAGGCCCAAGGCCCTGAGACCCGTATGGCAAATAGCCGACTTCCAACGGAAACAGTTTTCCTGAGGTGCAGACCCTCTCACAAGTGGTTGTGGCAAGGTAAAGCAAATGCCATCCACTTCTCTGGAAGAATCCACAGTGCCCTGCCATGTTCCAAGCCCTCCCATCCTCACTGGGCTTCTGGCAGCAGGAGTGAAAGAGAGGAGCACAGCACTGGGACCCGTTTGACCAAAACTGGCTTCCCACGAGAAAGTCTTTCTTCACGTGCACACATGCTCACAGGGGCCTGTGGAAAGGTGGAGGAAATGCCACACACTGACCTGTAATAGACCACAGGACCCAGGCACAGTCTGAGCCCTTCCCTCATCCCGGCGGTTTTGCTAGCAGGAGGTCAACCCGAACGGACACAGCACGGAGACACCTGGGGCAAAAACGGCTTCCCCCCCAAAAAAAA
>NW_024425414.1:0-507 GCF_017311325.1 Ursus maritimus | reverse complement strand
CCCGGCGGTTTTGCTAGCAGGAGTTCAACCCGAACGGACACAGCACGGAGACACCTGGGGCAAAAACGGCTTCCTACGAAAAATATGTTCTTGCTGTGGAAAACCTATCAAAATTGGTGGCAGCAAGGTAAAATGCCACACACCTATAAGAATTTGCCCAGGCATGGTTGAACCCCTAACCTCATCCCTGTGCTTTTGGTAGCATGAGGGACACCCGAGGCCCAGGGCCCTGAGACCCGTTTTGCAAAAAGCCGGCTTCCAACGAAAACAGTTTTTCTGAGGTGCAGACCCTATCACAAGTGGTTGTGGCAAGGGAAAGAAAATGCCATCCACTTCTCTGGAAGAAACCACAGTGCCCCGCGATGTTTTAAGCCCTACCATCCTCACTGGGCTTCTGGCAGCAGGAGTGAAACAGAGGAGCAGAGCACTGGGACTCGTTTGACCAAAACCGGCTTCCAAGGAAAGATTCTTTCTTCACGTGCAGACATGCTCCCAGGTGCCTGTGGC
>NW_024425413.1:0-1220 GCF_017311325.1 Ursus maritimus | reverse complement strand
GATAGATGATAGATAGATAGATAGATGATAGATGATAGATACAATTGTATTCTTTCTCTTAAAGAGCTCCTATTCCATGCACTTCCTAACATAGAAAAAGAAATGTTTTAAGGTCATGAAAATGTTGACTCACGTTAATATTTCTATAGTTTGACCTACTTTAAGGGCTAATAAGTTTCCTGCAAAATACAAGGAGAGACAACAGTAGACCACACACAACTACATAGAGCTACAGAGGGTTGGTGAGAATGAAAACATCCATCATGACACATCTAATTGCCTATTTCACTGAAAGAGATAGGAACCGAACACAAGACATTTGGAGACATTTCAGCTTTTTCCATCACATACGTTAATAAGGAAGAAAACCTTACTGTATTTCACAGTCAAACTATGTTATGGTTTGATTATATTAAGAATTATAAGGGGGGTTGTCCATATAGTGATATACTGAGGATTCCTCTGGTTAAACACAATACTTACTTCATGAACATAAATAATAACTTCATTTGAATTTCAACTGAAGTCCACAATTTTTCACTTTACCTTAGGAAAAAAAGGGGGGGCCTTCTATTCACTCCACGGGAATCCTCCTTCCAATGGTGCCGGGAGAAAATATAAGCCTGAGCTTCCCTTTGGGATATGCCACTAAAAGCAGATCAGATCTTCACGTGCTCTTCTGGTGCCAAGTGAACAATTATGGTGCTCAGTTATCTTTCTGGAATGAAGAAGGGCGAGATCATTTCCCATGAATATAATTGGTCCAATTAACCTGTAAAGTCCATTTTCTTTATGAGTTTCTTTTGTGCATTTGAGATAAAACAGAATTCAGCAGAAAGAGTAACCTATAGAATTGTCTGCACACAATAGATGCTCAGGAATTATTTGTGGTCTATAATGACAATAGTAATAATGAAAGTAATGAAGACTAGAATTTTAGCTCTGAACCATGTTGAGTACCACTTAATAAAACATGCCCTTCTGCAAACAATGAAATTGAGAGATGGAATTTGAGAAATGAGATCGACAGACAGAAGCAACGCCACGTGGTTAGAGCAAACTTTATCTCTATATCAGACCATGATTCTATTTATCCATTTGAAATATATTTATCAAGCAACTCCTAGGTATCCAGCACTGAGTTAGATGTTGGAGGAGATATAACTATGAGTCAAGGTAAGGTCTTAGATGAGCTTATAATGGTTAAGAAGCAAGCCCAG
>NW_024425412.1:0-1220 GCF_017311325.1 Ursus maritimus | reverse complement strand
GTGGACCCATGCAGTTCAAACCCATGTTGTTCAAGGGTCAATTTTATATATAAAACCCTAAAGACCACCAAACACTATGAGAACTAATGAACTAATTTAGTGAAGTTGCAGGATACAAAATCAGTCTACAAAAATCCATTCATTTGTACATGCTAATAAGGTATCTGGAAAAGTAAAACAATCTCATGTACAATAGCATCAAAAAAAATTTTTTTAATGTAAGAATACATTTAACCAAGGAGGTCAGAGATCTGTACACTGAAACCTATAAAACCTTGATGAAAGAATTTGAAGAGAAGACCAAAAAAATGGAAGGATATCCCATCTTCATGGATTAGAAGAATTAATATTATTAAAATACTCCCCAAAGCTGTCTATAGAGCAATGCAATCCTTCTCACAATTCCAATGACATTTTTCATACAAAAGTAGACAAAACAATCCTAAAGTTCATTTGGGACCACAAAAGATTGCAAAGTGCAAAAGCAATCTTGAGCAACAAGAACAAAGCTAGAGGCATCACATTACCTGATTTCAAAATATACTACAAAGCTATACTAATCAAAAAAGTGTGCTACTGACATAAAAACAAAAATATAGACTATTAGGCCAGGTAAAGAGCACATAAATAGATCTGTGCATTTATGGCCAATTGACCTTTGACAACAATGCCATGAAGACACATGGGGAATGGAAAGTCTCTTCAATAAAGGATGCTGGGACAACTCGTTATGTCCATGCAGAAGAATTAAGTTGAACACTTACCTCATTTCATTAAAAAAAACAACAAAAAACAAAAACAACCTGAAAATGGATTAGAGTTAAATGTAAGGCCTGAAACTATCATTACTAGAAGAAAACATAGAGAACAAGCTTCCTGACATTGGTCTGTGCAATTTGATTTTTTTTATATGACCCAAAAGCATAGGTGAAAAAAAATGCAAAAATAGATGATGGGATTGTATCAAACTAAAAAGCATCTAGTAGGGAAGAATCAAGAATAAAAACAACCTACAGAATGGGAGAAAATATTTGTAAACCATACATCTGATAGGAAATCAACATCCAAAATATACAAGGAATGCATACAATTCAGTAACAAGAAACAGTTCAGTAACAACTCAATTTAAAAATGGCCAAACACAGGGGCGCCTGGGAGTTTCAGTCAGTTAAGCATCCGACTCTTGATTTTGGCTCAGATCACGATCTCAGGGTTGTGAG
>NW_024425411.1:0-1220 GCF_017311325.1 Ursus maritimus | reverse complement strand
AAAATGGCAGATGTGCGAAAAATGAAATAATAATGCAGTAATAATTAATTGATAACACAACTCTGCTATCTTCATAGATTAGTTTTCTCCTCGATCCTAGCACCTGTTGCCTCCGGGCTACTGGCTCAGCATTCAGTAAGGTTCATATAAACTTGGCAGGTACCCACACTGTTGGAAAGTCTGCATTATGACACTTTGCTTTTGTGAGAGACCGACGTTAGTACCTGTTTTCCTTAAATGAAACAAATCCGGGAGGATTTTTGCTTTTGTGAATAAGGGGACAGTGAAAATAGCACGCTCAACGTTTTGCCGTGAGCTGTTACAAGGCAGCAGGCACCGAGCAGGGAGAGTAGCGCCCCCAGGCTTCTTCCCTGGGAACTGCACTCAGTATCAGCGTCAAGCCATCACAGCTTGGAACTGTATTTTTGAGTATTTGTGTTTTAGGTCAATTTATTTTGTGCATCTCTTAACTCGATGTGTCCCAAGGTATCAGAGAAGCCTAAGAGAGATGGGTGTGGGAACACTCAAAAATTTTTCGTTATAAATTAATGGCAATTGCTTCCTCGCTTTATGCCATTTCGGCTTAGAAAAGGTATCGTAGGAATGCTCTACTTTTGGATAATGGGGGCAAACTGTATTCCTTCTTTGGCATCACTTAATATATTTAAACCTACTGATGTATCTAGAATCAGGCAATGTTTTTGTTTCGGTTTTAAATATATTAAAAGACATATTCCAGCAGCACACCAGAATCCAGCCTTGCTGGGTTCTCATTCGATTTAATGGCTTCTCTGTGACTGGCCAGCCCACTCTGATGCTGTCCTCCAGTGGTGGTCCTCTTCTCCCCTTCCTTCCATGACAAAATTGACCTCGTTTTTATTTCTCCGTGGTTCACTAGTTCA
The DNA here is from genome assembly GCF_017311325.1 of Ursus maritimus. Classification (NCBI taxonomy): domain Eukaryota; kingdom Metazoa; phylum Chordata; class Mammalia; order Carnivora; family Ursidae; genus Ursus; species Ursus maritimus. The sequence goes on along the minus strand of NW_024425411.1, from coordinate 318 downwards.
ACAGACATGTGAGTGTTATTTATTTTCTCTGTTCATGAATTGATTTTTAAAATATTTTTGAATTTCCCTGTAGGAGTACACTTTAAAACTAGAATCAGTCAGGATTTCACTTTGTAGTAATTTAAGATATTGGCTTTCCTAGTGTTAGAATAGTGCATGTAAACAGAAATCAAAATGTATTGCTATTAGTGAAAATTAAATGATAATAGCTTGCAAAATATGAAATAGGCAAAATATTCACTAATGTAAAACGCAAATGAGTCGATCTGTTTATTAATCAAGAACATAAGGGGAAAAAGCTAGCATCCATTTTTTTTT
>NW_024425410.1:0-1220 GCF_017311325.1 Ursus maritimus | reverse complement strand
TGCTGTGGAAAACAGTTTGGCAGTTCCTCAAAATGTTAAACCTGGAACTACCCCATAACCCATAATTTCACTCCTAGACATAGACCCAAGAGAACTGAAAATCTGTTCACACACTTTGTAAAAGAATGTTAAAGAAATATTCATGGTAGCATTACTCCTAATATCCAAAAAGTGTGAACAACCTATGTCCATCGACAGATGAACGGATAAAGCTGGGCACGGCCACGCAATGGAGCACTGCTCAGCCATAAAAAGGAGCAAAGTACGATACATGCTACCACATGGGTAAATCTGGAAAACATTATGCTAAATCAAGTCAGACACAGAAAACCGTTTGTAGGATTCAGTTTATACGAAATGTCCAGGATAAGCAGATCTGTAGAGACAGAAAGTTGATGTTCTGGTTGCTAGGGGTTGGGGAGGGGCAGTTGGAAGTGACCTCTTTTCGGGGCGATGGAAAGGTCTGAAATTAGGTAATGGTGTGGGCTGCACACACTGTAGATACACTAAAAAACACACTGGATTGTACACTTGACAGTGGTTAAAATGGTGAATTGTATCTAAAAATTACAAAAGGAAGAAAAAAAAAACTTTGATAACTTTTTAAGAAGTTGCTATAAAAGCAAGCCCAGCAGATTTATTTTAGTAATGCATTTAATTTCCAAAAACTTGTGTCACAGGAAGATTTGTAAATGGCTCGTGATGCCTCCAAATCTGAAGTATTAATGTTCACTTGAAAGTTTTATTCTAGATTCCTTTTGCTGCTGCCGCTTAGATTCTTTCTGCTGAGGTTGTTACTTCTGCCATGCAGTGTTTTCTTTCAAAGTTTGGTGATTCTTGGGGGTTAGCGAAGAGTTACTGAGGAGGGTTGAGATCAGTACTTTGGAATTCTGGCTGATGATGAGAATCAGCTGGAGTGCTGTAGTTAGCACGTAGGCCAATTACGTCAGAATTGAGGGGGAAGAGGGAGAGGCACTGGGCATCGGTACCCAGTTCCCCAGGGGATCGTGTGTGCCGGAGCTGAGAGTTACTATCTAGAGTAACTGACATGCTAGTTCTGGCCAAGTCTGAGTCTCTGCTTCCTGGTAGGTACTGGAGCTCACGTGAGGGTAGGGGCCCAAGGATTCTACCCTCGGTGACTGTGCTGCCCAGGAAACATTCATCAGAGGTGATTGTGGTACCCGGCACACTCTATCCTAGGTGATGCTCTCGGTCCAGGA
>NW_024425409.1:0-1221 GCF_017311325.1 Ursus maritimus | reverse complement strand
TGCTCACTTCTCTAGTGAGGCTTCCAGCTTTTAGGCATCAAGATTAGTGAGGCTCTCTTCTGGGTGGACCAGTTTGTTTCTCAGTGACATAAGAGCATTGCCTGGGGTGTGAACTGGGTAAGGCTTGTCAGTCGAGATATAATTTTGCTCTTTTGATGGATTTTCCAAATATTTACTGCAAGCTAAAGAGACTAGAAATATATATGCCTTTCTGTCTCTCCTAATCACATTAGATTCTTTTTATTTGAACGTCTGAGCATACCATAAGAGCAGAATATCAGGGTTGAAAAGATAGTTAGATGTTCAGTCTATACATCCATCTGGTGCTCCAGTCCTAGCCGTAGTACCTTTATAAATGTCATCTAGCCTAGGTTTGAATGCTTTCAGAACCACGAGACTCCTACTCTTCAAAAGCAGACACTTTTGTCTATGGGTAATTCTGTTAAATAGGGTGCCCTCCTCCCCCGCCCCCACACACAGAAAAACATTCTGAGTGCTTGCCACTAAATCACTTCTTTCCTTGAATTGGAGTTTAGAGGATAGGTGTCAGATGGAACACTTACTAGGTGTCAGATGGAACAGTTACTAGGTTTTGCTAAAGTCCAGCTCCAGCTTCCCTTAAGAGCCTATTGATATTTTCTGATCCTGATCTGATATGCAAGGTATTTATTCTCTCCTCCTGATTTGACATCTGCAAGTGTGATTGGTACATGTTACTGAGAAGCAGTATAGACTAGTACCTAAGTGGCACTGTGGGTGAGATGAGCCTGGGTTCTAAGCCTGGCACCACTGCATAATCCATTGTCCAGACTTATTGTTAGTTACTGGACCTCTGTGAGTCTAAGTTTCCTTTTTTATGGTAAAGGTTCTGCTTATTTCCTCCAAATTTAATATAACCTTTAAATTGTTTAACAAAAAGAAACACAGGATAAGTTTTGAATTATTTTCCAAACATAATTGTTATACCATCAGAATCAAGTAGTCATTTCAAGGTCATAGACCTATCCATCACATTCCAAAGCTTCCTACCATTCCCTTTATTATTATTGTTACTGGGATTTTGTTTTCGTTTTTGTTTTAAAAGCCTAAGTTTTTTATAGATAAGAAAGGGAGATGGTGCTAGTACTACTTCATAGAGTGGTTTTCAGGAGTACAGGGGATGATATAGAAAGGATGCTTTGCAAAGTGTCTTGCACATACATGGGACTTAATAAAAGCCAT
>NW_024425408.1:0-20314 GCF_017311325.1 Ursus maritimus | reverse complement strand
CAGGTATAATGAATTACTACAGTAGAATGAAATGTCTGGGATCTACTTGGTGGCATCTATAATGAAGAATGTAATTTCGATCTTATATTTGGTGAACTTCCACTGTCTGTCCCTTTAGACAATGGACCCTAAACAGAAGGGGGAATATACCACGAGAGACTATGGACTCTGGGAAACAAACTGAGGGCTTCAGAGGGAGAGGTGGGGATTGGGATGGGCCAGTGATGGGTATTAAGGAAGGTACATATTGCATGGAGCACTGGGTGTTATATGCAAATAATGAATCACGGAACACTACATCAAAACTAAGGAAATACTGTATAGTGACTAACATATCATAATAAACAATTATAGTAGAAAAAAATAAAAAAAAATACAGCTTTTCTGTTTCAAGAACAATCACAATTGAGAACAAACTAACTTCCAATCCCTAAAGCAAAACACAGACCAAGTTCCATTTCACTCCCCTTTATTCACATTCTCTGTGGGTTCTAAGCTATTTCCCTACCTCCTTTCCTGCTGAGCAGGGAGCCTCGGCTCTCATCCCAGAACCCTGGGATCATAACCTGAGCCAGGCACATGCTTAATCCAGCCAGCCAGGAGCCCCAGCCTGTTTTCTTAAGGAAAGACATTTCACGATGCCTTCACATGACTTCCATGGTACCAAGATCTGCATTTGCCTCTAGGAGGTTGCAGATGAAGGCAAATCAAACCTCACAGTGGTTATCAAATACAATGACTGCCTGGTGACAGTGAAACTCTTATGAGCCCAAGAGAGGGTGCTGTGACACTCAGCTGTGGCTGGGCTGGACAGAGAACCAACCATTTCCTGCCTGATGTCTGTGAGGAACAGATGCCCCACTGTGAATGAGACCCTGCACTGAGCTATCCAGAGATGGCCATTCTCAGGAGGATGAGGATAAAGGACAATGCCTGAGGAGACCTCATCTGTCTCTTTATCTTTTCATAATTTTGACAGTGGACAAATCACTGCCTAGGAGTCCCCAACTACCTTAGTCTCATCTGTGAATGGCCAAGAGGTTTTACAAAACACTTAAGATTTTGACCTCACAAATGCCCACAACCACTTACCATGGGATTCAACATTAAGCAAAGATACTGTTCGTTGGAAGAGGTCCTGCCCACTGTTGTTTCTCACTTATATGCTCATTTCCTTACCTCATGGTAACATAACCACCTTGATTCCTGCTTCCGTCTTCAGGAAGGCTGATGTGACTTGAAGGGCATTACCCTGACATCGTCTTTCTTAGCAATAAGATGTGGACATCTCCCTAGTCCTACACACCCAAAGTTGAATCGGAATCAGGATTGAGGAGGCTGATGAGAGTTGAAGGTGTTTTCCTGTAAGGTGGTATTCTGGATGGTGACCTCAATTCCAGAACTTTTCATTAATGCTTCCTACTCATGAAAGATATGTACATTGGTCTTTCCTGTATAGTGTGGTGACTCAGAGAAAAGTGCTTAGCCCTTTCGTCAGACTTCCACGACCACTTTGGGGCTGGCTTCCATATTCACAAAGGATGATTTAGGGCTAAGAGGGTCCTGTACACCGTTATTTCTACAGATAAGTGTATGGCATTTTTGTTACATTGCCAGAACCACTTAGCGCTGGGTTGCCGGCCTCCTTGGGACTAACCCTAACCCTAGGTCGGCCCCGAGGGGCCCTCCCCAGGGGCCTGGCGCCAACGCCAGGGATTGGGGACCCCTGAGCCCAGCGCGGAGTCACCCTGCCGCCCGCAGCAACCTGGGCTGCTAGGAGCGCCGCCAGTCTTTCAGGGTGAGAACGGGCAAGGCCTCCCAAGCCCCGGCGAACTCGAAGGCCCCCGCCAAAACGCATGGGTCCATGCTCTGCTGCGCCAGCGCCACCTCAGCCCTGCCCTCCACTGGCCGCGACAGCCGGTGGATCCGGCCTGCTGGCCTCCCGGGCTAACACTAACCCTCCACGATGGGCCCCTCTCAAGGGGCCTGGTGCCACTACGCCGGGATTGGGGACCCGCGAGCAACAGTGCTCGATCACCTTGCCGCCCCGCTGCGACCCAGCGGGCTAGGGGCGTCGCCGGTCATTCAGGGCGGGAGTTGGGCAGGGCCCTCAGAGCCCCAGGCGACCTTTGAAGGCCCCCTCGCCAAAAAGCTTGGGCCCATGCTCCCGCTCGCCAGCGCCTTCACCTCGGCCAGCCCCTCCACACGCCACACAGCCGGCGGATCAGGCCTGTAGGCCTCCTGGGAGCTAACTCCAAACCCTATGTCGGCCCCCGAGGGGCCCCTCCCAAGGGGCCTGGCGTCGCCACGCCAGGGATAGGGGATGCCGGATCCCTAGCGCCGGACTCACCCTGCAGCCCCGCCTCCACCCTGGCCTCTATGGGCGCCGCTGGTCATTCAGGGAAGGAGTACAGGCAGTGCCCTCCGAGCCCCCAGCAAACTTTGAAAGCCCCACGCGAAAAGTCTTGGGCTCACGCTCCCGCTCGCCAGGGCCCTCACCTCCGCTAGCCCCTCCGCATGCGGCAGAGCCCGCGGATCGTGCCTGCCGGCCTCCTGGGGGCTAACCCTAACCCCGGGGTCGGCCCCGAGTGGACCCTCCCAGGTGGCCTGGTGCCACAACGCCAGGGATTTCGAACCCCCGAGCCCCAGTCCAACACTCACCCTGCCGCCCCGCCACACCCAGGCCGCGAGTGGCGCTGCCGGTCATTCAGGGTGGAAGAACGGGCAGAGCCCTCTGAGTCCCCGGCGATTTCGTAGGCCCCCACGCCGAAATGCTTTGGCCCACACTCCCACTCGCCAACGCCCTTACCTTGGACCGCTGCTCCGCACACCGCACAGCCAGCCGATCCCGGCTGCCGGCCTCCTGGGTTCTAACCCTAACCCTAGGTATGTCCCCGAGGGGCACCTCCCAAGGGGCCTGGCGCCGCAACGCCGGGGATTGGGGACCCCCGAGCACCGGCGCTGGACTCACCCTGCCGCCCCACCACCTCCTGGTCCACTAGGGGCACCGCCGGTCATTCAGGATGGGAGAATGGTCGGGGCCCTCCAAGCCCCGGCGACCTTTGAAGGCCCCCCGCGCCAAAAAGCTTGGGCCCACGCTCCCGCTCGCCATCACCCTCACCTCGGCCCGCAGATCAGCTCACCGCACAGCCGGCGAATAGGGCCTGCCAGTCTCCTGGGGGCTAACCCTAAGCCTAGGTCGGCCCCCGAGTGACCACTCCCAAGGGGCCTAGCTCCGCAAGCCAGGTTATGTGGACCCCCGAGCTGCAGTGCCGGACTCACCTGCCGCCTTGCCACACCCGGGCCGCTAAGGGTGCTGCCGGTTATTCATGGCGAAAGAAGGGGCAGGGCTTTCCGAGGCCCGGAGAAATTTGAAGGCGCCCCGTGCCAAAACGCTTGGGCCTACGCTCCCGCTCACCAGCGCCCTCTCCTCGGACCGCTACTCCGCAGACTGCACAGCCAGCCAATCGGGCCTGCTGGCCTCCTGGGGAATAACCCTAAGCATAGGTCTGCCCCCGAGGGGCCCATTCCAAGGGCCTGGCACCGCAACACTGGGGATTGGGGATCCCTGAGCCGCAGTGCGGAATGCCCCCCGTTGCCCCACCAGCAATGGAGCCGCTAGGGGCGCCGCTGGTTATTCAGCCAGGAGAAGGGGCAGGGCCCTCCAGGCCATGGCAACATTCAAAGGCCCAGGGCGCCAAAATGCTGGTGCCCACGCTCCCACTCGCGAGCGCCCTCACCTTGGCCCGCCCCTCCGCTCACCGCACAGTGGGTGGATTGGGCCTGCCAGCCTCCTGAGGGCTAACCCTAACCCTAGGTCGGCCCCCCAGGGACCCCTCCCAAGTGGCCTGGGGCCGCAACGCTGGGGATGGGGACCCCGAGCCCAAGTGCCGGACTCACCCTGCTGCCCTTCAGCCACCCGAGCCTTAGGTGCCCCGCCGGTCATTCAGAGCGGGAGAACGGGCAGGTCCTCCGAGACCCCGCCGACCTTCGAAGGCCCCCCACGCTAGAACGCTTGGGCTCATGCTCAGTCTCGCCAGCGCGCTCACCTCGGCCAAACCCTCCACGTGCCGAACAGGCGCTGATTGGGTCTACCGGCCTCCTGGGGGCTAACCGTAACCCTAGATCGACCCCGAGTGGCCTCTCCCAAGGGGCCTGGTGCCGCAACGCCGGGGATTGGGGATCCCGAGCCTCAGCACCTGACTCACCCTGCTGCCCAGCTGCCATGCGGGGGCTTGGGGTGGTGCCCTTCATTAAGGGCGGGAGAACAGGCAGGGCCCTCCGAGACATGGCGACCTCCGAAGGCCCCTCGTGCCAAAACGCCCAGGCCCACCCTTCCACTCACCAGCGCCCTCACCTTGGTCCACCACTCCGCTCTCCACACAGCTGGCGAATAGGGCCCGCCGGCCTCCTACGGGCTAAACCTAACCCTAGGTTGGCCCCCGAGGGGCCCCTTCCAAGGGGCCTGGTGCCACAAGTCCGGGATTGGGGACCCCCAAGCCCCAGCACCAGATGCAACTTGCCACCCCACCCCACCCGGGCCGCTAGGGGCGCCGATGTTCATTCAGGGTGGGAGAAAGGGGAGGGCCCTCCGAACCCTAGCAGACCTACGAAGCCGCCCCAAACCACAACGCTTGGGCCCAGGCTCATGTTCACCAGCACCCTCCCCTCGGCCCAACTCTCTGCTCCATGCACAGGCGGTGTTTTCAGCCTGCTAGAATCGTGGGGGCTAACCCTAACTGTAGGTCGGCCCCCGAGACGCACTTCCCAAGTGCCTTGAGCCGCAACGCCGGGGATGGGGACTCCGAGCCCAAGTGCCAGACTCACCCTGCTGCCCTTCAGCCACCTGAGATGCGAGGGGCCCCGCCTGTCATTCAGAGCAGGAGAAAGGGCAGGTCCCTCCAAGCCGCCGCTGACCTTCGAAGGCCCCCCGTGCTAAAAAGCTTGGGCTCATGCTCAGTCTTGCCAGTGCCCTCACCTTGGCTGAACCCTCCGCATGCCCCACATCCGCTGATCGGGTCCACCGGCTTCCTGGGGGCTAGCCGTAACCCTAGATCGACACCCAAGGGGCCTGGTGCTGCAACGCCGGGGATTGGGGACCCCGAGCCTCAGCACCTGACTCACCCTGCCGCGCAGCCGCCACCCTGGGGGCTTGGGGTGCTGCCGTTCATTCAGGGCGGTAGAATGGGCAGAGCCCTCCGAGACATGGTGACCTTCGAAGGCCCCCCACACCAAAACGCCCAGGCCCACGCTCCCAATCACCAGCGCCCTCACTGCGGTCCGCCACTTCACTCTCCACACAGGTTGGGAATAGGGCCTGCCGGCCTCCTGGGGCTAAACCTAACCCTAGGTTGGCTCCTGAGGGGCCCCTCCCAAGGGGCCTGGCGTCACAACGCTGGGGATGGGGACCCCAAGCCGCAGTGCCGGACTCACCCTGCCACCCAACCGCCAACAGAGCCGCTAGGAGCGCCGCTCTTTATTCAGGGCAGGAAAATGGGCAGGGCCCTCCGAGTCATGGCAACATTCCAAGGCCCAGTGGGCCAAAACGCTGGGGCCCACGCTTCCGCTCGCCATCGCCCTCAACTCGGCCCACAACTCCGCTCCTCGCACAGCTGGCGGATCGGGCCTGCCGGCCTACTGGGCGCTAACCCTAACCCTAGGATGGCCCCTGAGGGTCCCTTCCTAAGGGGCCTGGCGCTGCAACTCCAGGGATTGGGACCCCCAAGCCCCAGCGCCGGATGCACCCTGCCGCCCAGCCCCCACGGGCCGCTAGGGGCGCCACCATTCATTCAGGGTGGGAGAACCGGCAGGGCCCTCTGAGCCCCCGCCGACCTTCGAAGGCCCCCCGTGCTAAAACGCTTGGGGTCATGCTCAGGCTCGCCAGCGCCCTCACCTCGGGGCAACCCTCCACGTGTTGCACAGCCGCTGCTCCCGTCCACTGGCCTTCTGGGGGCTAAACGTAACCCTAGAATGACCCCCGAGCGGCCCCTCCCAATAGGCCTGGCGCCGCTACACCAGGGATTGGGGACTCCCGAGCCCCAGCGCAGGACTCACCCTGCCACCCAGCTGCCACCCGGGGTCTTGGGGTGCTGCCATTATTCAGGGAGGGAGAAAGGGTAGGGCCCTCCGAGACACGGTGAACTTCAAAGGCCCCCGCACCGAAACGCCCGGTGCCACGCTTCCGCTCCACAGAGACCTCACCTCGACCCACCACTCCTTTCGCCGAAAAGCTGGTGGATTGAACCTGCTGGTGTCCTGGGGTCTGACCCTAACCTTGGGTCGGGCCCCCGAGGGGCCCCTCCCAAGGGGCCTGGTTGCTGCAACGCGGTGGATTGGGGACCCCCGAGCCCCAGTGCCGGACTCACCTGCTGCCCTGCCGCCACCCGGGCCGCTAGGGGCGCTGCGGGTCATTCAGGTGGGAGAACTGGCAGTGCCTTCCGTTTCCCCTGCAACCTTCGAAGGCCCCCCACTCGAAAAAGTTGGCTCCCATGCTCCTGCTCACCAGCGCCCTCACTTTGGCCCAACCCTCTGCGTGCCGCACAGCGCTGATTGGGTTCACCGGCCTCCTGTTGGCTAACCGTAACCCTAGATCGACGCCCGAGGGCTCCCTCCCAAGGGGCCAGGCGCCACAATGCCAGGGATTGGGGATCCCGAGCCTCAGCACCTGACTCACCCTGCCACCCAGCCGCCACCTGGGGGTTTGGGGTGCTGCCATTCATTCAGGGCGGGAGAACAGGCAGGGCCCTCTGAGACACGGTGACCTTCAAAGGCCCCCCGTGCCAAAACACCCGAGCCCACGCTCCCGCTCACCAGCGCCCTCACCTCGGTCCGCCACTCCAGTCTCCACACAACTGGCGAATAGGGCCTGCCGGCCTCCTAGGAGGTAAACCTAACCCTAGGTTGGCTCCCGAGGGGCACCTCCCAAGGGGCCTGGCGCCGCAACACCGGGGATTGGGGACTCCCAAGCCCCAGCACCGGACTCACACTGCTGCCCCGCCACCACCTGGGCCGCTAGGGTCGCCGCCGTTCATTCAGGGCAGGAGAATGGGCAGGGCCTTCTGAGCCACCGGCGACCATCGAAGACCCCCCGCGCCAATGTGCCTGGTCCCACGGCCCTGCACTCCAGTGCGCTCATCTCGAACCACCCCTCCGCTCATCGCAGAGCCAGCGGATCAGACCTGCCAGCCTCCTGGGTGCTAACTCAAACCCTAGGTCGGACCCCAAGGGACCCATCCCAAGGTGCATGGCGGCGCAACGCCAGGGATTGGGGACCCCGGAGAACAAGTGCTGACTCACCCTTCCGCCCCACGGCCACACGGTCTGCTACGGGCGCCTCAGTACATTCAGTTCGGGAGAACAGGCAGGGCCCTCCTCGCCCCCGTCGTCCTTCAAAGGCCCACCACGCCAAAACGCTTGGGCCCACGCTCCCGCTCGAAGCGCCTCCACCTCGAGCCGCCCTTCTGCTCACCGCACAGCGGGCGGATCGGGCCTGCTGGCATCCTGGGTGCTAACCCTAAACCTAGGTCGACCCCCCACGGGCCCCTCCTAAGTGGCCTTGCACCGAAACGCCGGGGATTGAGGACCCAAGAAACCCAGTGTCAGAATCACCGTGCCTCCCCATCGCCACCCAGGCTGCTATGGGCGCCATCGGACTTTCAGGACGGGAGGATGGGCAGGGCCCTCCAAGCCCCCTGCGACATTCGAAGTCCCCCTGCCCCAAAACGCTTAGGCCCATGCTCCTTCTCGCCAGCGACCTCACCTCGGCCCGCGCCTCCCCTCGCAGCACAGCCGGCGGATCGGGCCTGCTGGCCTCCTGGGGGTTAACCCTAACCATAGGTCGGCCCATGAGGGCCCCTCCCAAGGGGCTTGGCGCCACACCGTGGGGATTGGGGACCCCTGAGCCCCTGAGCCGGACTCAACGTGACGCCCTGCCTCCACCCTGGCTGATAGGGACGCCGCCGGTCATTCAGGGCGGGAGAACGGACAGGGCCCTCAGAGCACCCGAAGACCTTCGAAGGCTCCCAGCGCCAAAACGCTTGGGCCCACGCTCCCGCTCGCCAGCAGCCTCACCTCGGCCTGCCCCTCCGCTCACCGCACAGCTGGCTGATCGGGCCTGATGGCCTCCTGGGAGCTAACCCAAATCATACGTCGGCTCAGAAGGGGCCCCTCCCAAGGGGCCTGGCACCGCCACGCCGGGGCTTTGGGACCCCCGAGCACCAGCGCAAGACTCACACTGCCGCCTCACCGCGACCTGGCCCGCTAGGAGCGCCGTCCTCATTCAGGGCGGGAGAACGGGAGGGGACCTCCGAGACACCAGCGACCTTCAAAGCCCCCCGTGCCAAAACGCTTGGGCCCACGCTCCGGATCGCCAGCGCCCTCACCTCGGCCCACCACTCCACTCGCCGCACAGCTGGCAGATCGGGCCTGCCAGCCTCCTTTGGGCTAACGCTACCCTAGGTCGGCCCCTGAGGGACCACTCCCAAGTGCCTGGCGCCGCCACGCCGAGGATTGGGGAACACCCCAGTGCCGGACTCACCTTGCCGCCCCATCGCCAACCGGACCACTACGGGCGCCGCCGGTCATTCAGGGCAGGAGAACGGGCAGCGCCCTCCGAATCTCTGGCGACTACGAAGGCCATCCACGCCAAAACGCTTGGGCCGACGCTCCCGGTTGCCAGCGCCCTCACCTCAGCACGCAACTTCAATCGCCGCAGAGCTGGCGGATCGGGCCTGCCGCCCTCCTGGGGGCTAACCCTAACCCAAGCTGGGCCCCAGAGGGACCCCTCCCAAGGGGACTGGCGCCCCAATGCCAGGGATTGGGGAACCCAAGCCCCAACTGCGGTCTCACCCTGCCCCCGCGCCACCACCCGGGCTGCTGGGGCGCCCACGGTCATTCAGGGCAGGAGAACGGGCAGGGCCCTTTGAGCCATGGCAACATTCGAAGGCCCAGGGTGCCAAAACGCTGGGGACCACGCTCCCGCTCTGCATCGCCCTCACCTCGGCCCAACCCTCCGCGTGCCGCACAGCCGCTGATCGGGTCCACCGGCCTCCGGGGGGCTAACCGGAACCCTAGATCGACCCCCGAGGGGCCCCTCCCAAGGGATCTGGCGCCGCAACGCTGGGGATTGGGGACCCCCGAGCCTCAGCACTGGACTCACCCTGCCACCCAGCCGCCCCCCGGGGCTTGGGGTGGTGCCGTTCATTCAGGGCGGGAGCAGGGGCAGGGCCCTTCAAGACACGGTGATCTTCAAAGACCCCCGGGGACAAAACACCCGGGCCCACGCTCCCGCTCACCAGTGCCCTCACCTCAGTCCGCCACTCCAGTCTCCACACAGCTGGCGAATAGGGCCTGCCCGCATCCTAGGGGCTAAACCTAACCCTAGGTCAGCCTCCGAGGGGCCCCTCCCAAGGGGCCTGGTGCCGCAACGCGGAGGACTGGGGACCCCCGAGCCCTATGCCCGGACTTACATGCCGCCCCGCCGCCACCTTGGCTGCTAGGGGCGCCGCCGGTCATTCAGGGGGGAGAATGGGCAGGGCCCGCCGAGTCCCCGGAGACATTCGAAGGCCCCCGGTGCCAAAACGCTTGGGCCCAGGCTCTTGCTCGCCAGCGCCCTCACCTCGGCCTGCCCCTCCGCTCCACGCACAGCGGGCGGATCCCGCCTGCCGGCCTCCCGGGTGCTAACCCTAACCCTAGGTCGGCCACCCAGGGGCCCCTCCCAAGGGTCCTGGTGCCGCTTCCCCGGGGATCGGGAACCTCAAGCCCCAGAGCCACACTCACCCTACCACAANNNGCCGCCACCCGGGCTGCTAGTAGCACTGCCGGTCATTCAGGGCGAGAGAAGGGGCAGGGCCTTCCGAGCCCCCGGTGGCCTTCAAAGGCTCCCCGTGCCAAAACGCTGGGGCCCACGCTCCCGCTCCCCAACGCCCTCACCTCGGCCCCGCCCTCCGCTCCCCGGACAGTGGCCGGATCCCACCTGCCGGCCTCCTGGGGGCTAACCCTAACCCTAGGTCAGCCACCCAGGGGCCCCTCCCAAGGGTCCTGGTGCCGCTTCGCCGGGGATCAGGGACCCCAAGCCCCAGAGTGAGACTCAACCTGCCGCAACATCACCACCCGGCCCGCTAGGGGCGCCACCGGTCATTCAGGACTGGAGAATGGACATGGCCCTGGAGAAACCGGCGACATTTGAAGCCTCCCGCGCCAAAATGCAGGGGCCCACACTCCCACTCGCCAGTGCCTTTACCTCGGCCCGCCCACCTCTTACCGCCCAGACAGAGGATTGGGCCTGCTATGTTCCTGGGGGCTAACTGAAACCCTAGGTCGGCCCCGTGGGGCACATCCCAAGGGGCCTGGCTCTGCAATGCTTGGGATTGGTGACTCAGAGCCCCAGAGCAGGGCTCACCCTGGTGCACTGTCGCCACCCGGGGCGCTAGGGGCGCTGACGTTCATTCAGGGTGGGAGAACGGGCAGGGCCCTCCGAACCCACGCCGACCTTTGAAGGCGCCCCGAACCAAAACACTTTGGCCCAGGCTCATGTTCACCAGCACCCTCACCTCGGCCAAACTCTCTGCTTGACCCACAGGTGGTGTATCGGGCCTGCCGGCCTCCTGGGTGCTAACTCTAACCATAGGTTGCCCCCCGAGGGGCCTTCCCAAGGGGCGTGGCGTCGGAACGCTGGGCATGGGGACCCCGAGTCCAAGTGCCGGACTCACCCTGCTGCCCTTTAGGCACCCGAGCTGTTAGGGGCCCACCGGTCAATCGGGGCAGGAGAACGGGCAGGGCCCTCCGAGCCGCCACTGACCTTTGAAGGCCCCCCCGTGTTAAAACGCTTTGGCTCATGCTCAGGTTTGCCAGCGCCATCACCTGAGCCCAACACTCCGCGTGCTGCACAGCCGCTGATCGGGTCCACCGGCCTCCTGGGGGCCAACCGTAACCCTAGATCGACCCCGAGCGGCCTCTCCCAAGGGGCCTGGCGCCGCAAGGCCAGGAATTGGGGACCCCGAGCCTCAGCACTGGACTCACCCTGATGCCGAGCCACTGCCTGGGGGCTTGGGGTGCTGCCATTCATTCAGGGCGGGAGAAAGGGCAGGGCGCTCCGAGACACAGCGACCTTCAAAGGCCCACCACGCCAAAACACCCGGGCCCACGCTTCCGCTAGCCAGCGCCCTCACCTCAGACGGCTGCTCCGCACACCGCACAGCCAGTGGATCTGGCCTGCCGGCCTCCTGGAGATAACCCTAACCCGTGGTCAGGCCCCAAGGGGCCCCTCCGAAGGGGCCTGGTGCTGCAACGCTGGGCATTGGGGACCCCCAAACCGTAGCGCCGGACTCACCCTGCTGCCCCTATGCCACCCAGGACTTGAGTGGCGCCACCGGTCATTCAGGGAAGAACAGGCAAGGCCCTCTGAACCCTCGGCGACTTTCGAAGGCCCAACACGTCAAAACACTTGGGCCCACGCTCCCGCTCGCCAGCGCCCTCACCTTGGCCCTCCGCTCCCACACCACACAGCCAGTGGATCTGGCCTGCCGGCCTCCTGGGGGCTAACCCTAACCCTAGGTCGGCCCCGAGTGGACCCTCCCAGGTGGCCTGGTGCCGCAAAGCCAGGGATTTCGAACCCCCGAGCCCCAGTGCCACACAAACCCTGCCGTCCCGCCACACCCGGGCCGCGAGTGGCGCCGCAGGTCATTCAGGGCAAAAGAACGGGCAGGGCCCTCCGAGGCCCCGGCGACTTTCGTAGGCACCCACGCCGAAATGCTTTAACCCACGCTCCCGCTCACCAACGCCCTTACCTCGGACCGCTGCTCCGCACACTGCACAGCCAGCCGATCGGGGCTGCTGGCCTCCTGGGGTCTAACCCTAACCCTAGGTCAGTCCCCGAGGGGCACCTCCCAAGGGGCCTGGCACCGCAACGCTGGGGATGGGGGACCCCCGAGCACCGGCGCCGGACTCACCCTGCCGCCCCGCCACCTCCTGGGCCGTTAGGGGCGCCGCCGGTCATTCAGGATGGGAGAACGGTCAGGGCCCTCCGAGCCCCGGAGACCTTCGAAGGCCCCCTGCACCAAAACGCTTGGGCCCATGCTCCCGCTCGCTGGCGCCCTCACCTTGGCCCGCTGATCAGCTCACCGCACAGCCAGCGAATAGGACCTGCTGGCCTCCTGGGGGCTAACCATAAGCCTAGGTCGGACCCCGAGTGGACCCGCCCAAGGGGCCTAGCTCCGCAAGACAGGTAATGTGGACCCCCGAGCCCCAGTGCCGGACTCACCCTGCCGCCTTGCCACACCTGGGCCGCTAAGGGCGCTGCCGGTTATTCATGGCGAAAGAAGGGGCAGGGCTTTCCGAGCCCCCAGAGACATTCGAAGGCGCCCCCGCCAAAACGCTTGGGCCTATGCTCCCGCTCGCCAGCGCCCACACCTCGGACCGCTGCTACGCAGACCGCATAGCCAGCCCATTAGGCCTGCCGGCCCCCTGGGGGCTAACCCTAAGCCTAGGTCTGCCCCCAAGGAGCCCATCCCGAGGGGCCTGGCACCGCAACGCCAGGGATTGGAGATCTCCGAGCTGCAGCGCGGGACTCCCCCTGTCGCCCCACCAGCAACGGAGCCGCTAGGGGCGCCGCTGGTTATTCAGGGCAGGAGAACTGGCAGGGAGCTCCTAGCCATGGCAACATTCGAAGGCCCAGGGCGCCAAAATGCTGGTGCCCACACTCCCGCTCCCCAGTGCCCTCACCTCGGCCCGCCCCTCCGCTCGCTGCACAGTGGGTGGATCGGGCCTGCCGGCCTCCTGAGGGCTAACCCTAACCCTAGGTCGGCCCCGCAGGGGCCCCTCCCAAGTGGCCTGGCGCCGCAACGCTGGGGATGGGGACCCTGAGCCCAAGTGCCGGACTCACCCTGCTGCCCTTCAGCCACCCGAGCCTCAGGTGCCCCACCGGTCAACAGAGCGGGAGAACAGGCAGGTCCCTCTGAGCCCCCGCCGACCTTCGAAGGCCCCCCGGGCTAAAACGCTTGTGCTCATGCTCAGTCTCGCCAGCGCCCTCACCTCGGCCAAACCCTCCACGTGCTGAAGAGCTGCTGATCAGGTCCACTGGCCTCCTGGGGGCTAACCATAACCCTAGACTGATCCCCGAGGGCCCCTCCCAAGGGGCCTGGCGCCGCAATGCCGGGGATTGGGGACCCCGAGCCTTAGCACCTGACTCACCCTGCTGCCCATCCGCCACCCAGGGGCTTGGGGGTGCTGCGGTTCATTCAGGGCGGGAGAATGAGCGGGGCCCTCCGAGACACGGTGACCTTCGAAGGCCCCCCGTGCCAAAACGCCCAGGCCCACACTCCCAATCACCAGCGCCCTCAGTGCGGTCCGCCACTTCACTCTCCACACAGGTTGTGAATAGGGCCTGCCGGCCTCCTGGGGGCTAAAGCTAACCCTAGGTTGGCCCCCGAGGGGCCCCTCCCAAGGGGCCTGGCATCACAACGATGGGGATGGGGACTCCGAGCCGCAGTGGGGCACTCACTCTGCTGCCCCACTGCCAACAGAGCCGCTAGGGGCGCCGCTCTTTATTCAGGGCAGGAGAAGGGGCAGGGTCCTCTGAGCCATGGCAACATTCCAAGGCCCAGCGCGCCAAAACGCTGGGGCCCACGCTCCCGCTTGCCATCGCCCTCAACTCAGCCCACACCTCCGCTCCTCGCACAGCCAGCGGATCGGGCCTGCCAGCCTCCTGGGCTCTAACCCTAACCCTAGGACGGCCCCTGAGGGTCCCTTCCTAAGGGGCCTGGCGCCTCAACGCCGGGGATTGGGGACCCCCATGCCCCAGCGTGGGATGCACGCTGCCGCCCCGACCCACACAGGCCACTAGGGGCGCCGCCATTCATTCAGGGTGGGAGAACCGGCAGGGCCCTCCGAGCCCCCGCTGACCTTCGAAGGCCCCTTGCGCTAAAATGCTTGGGGTCATGCTCAGGCTCGCCAGCGCCCTCACTTCGGGGCAACCCTCCGCGTGTTGCACAGCCGCTGATCGGGTCCACCAGCCTTCTGGGGGCTAACCGTAACCCTAGATTGACCCCCGAACGGCCCCTCCCAATGGGCCTGGCGCTGCAACGCTGGAGATTGGGGACCCCTGAGCCCCAGCGCTGGACTCACCCTGCCGCCCAGCTGCCACCCGGGGTCTTGGGGTGCTGCTATTATTCAGGGAGGGAGAAAGGGCAGGGCCCTCTGAGACACGGTGACTTTCAAAGGCCCCCGGCGCCAAAACGCCCGGGCCCACGCTCCTGCTCACCAGCGCCCTCACCTTGGTCTGCCACTCCGCTATCCACATAGCTGGCAAATAGGGCCTGCCGGCCTCCCAGGGGCTAAACCTAACCCTAGGTTGGCACCCGAGGGGCCACTCCCAAGGGGCCTGGCACCGCAACGCTGGGGATTGGAGATACCAGAGCCGAAGCGCCTGACTCACCCTGCCGCCCCGCCGCCACCAGGGTGGCTAGGTGCGCCGCCAGTCATTCAGGGAGAATAGGTAGGGCCCGCCGAGTCCCCGAAGACATTCGAAGCCCCCCCGCGCCAAAACACTTGGGCCCACGTTCCCGCTCCATAGAGACCTCACCTCGACCCACCACTCCTTTCGACACAGCTGGCAGATTGAGCCTGCTGGCGTCCTGGGGTCTGACCCTAACCCGAACCACCGAACCAAAATGCTTGGGCGCAGGCTCATGTTCACCAGCACCCTCACCTCGGCCCAACTCTCCGCTCGACGCACAGGTGGTGTATCGTGACTGCCGGCCTCCTGGGGGCTGATCTAACCATAGGTCGGCCCCCTAGGGGCCCTTCCCAAGGGCCCTGAAGCCGCAACGCGGTAGATTGGGGACCCCCGAGCCCCAGCGCCAGACTCACAAGCCGCCCCGCCGCCACCCGGGCCGCTAGGGGTCCCGCAGGTCATTCAGGGTGGGAGAACTGGCAGGGCCCTCTGAGACATGGTGACCTTTGAAGGCCCCCCCGCGATAAAACGCTTGGGCTCATGCTCAGTCTCGCCAGCTCCCTCACCTTGGCCGAACCCTCCGCATGCCACACAGCCACTGATCGGGTCCACCGGTTTCCTGGGGGCTGACCGTAACCCTAGATCGACCCCCGAGGGCCCCTCCCAAGGGGCCTGGCACCACAAAGCTGGGGATTTGGGACTCCGAGCCTCAGCACCTGACTCACCCTGTCGCCCAGCCGCCACGCGGGGGCTTGGGGTGCTGCCCTTCATTCAGGGCGGGAGAACGGGCAGGGCCCTCCGAGACATGGTGACCTTTGAAGGCTCCCCGCGCCAAAACGCCCAGGCCCAAGCTCCCAATCACCAGCGCCCTCACCTCAGTCCGCCACTTCACTCTCCACACAGGTTGCGAATAGGGCCTGCCGGCCTCCTGGGGGCTAAACCTAACCCTATGTTGGCCCCCCAGGAGCCCCTCCCAAGGGGCCTGTCGTTGCAACGCTGGGGATGGGGACCCCGAGCCCAAGTGCCAGACTCACCCTGCTGCCATTCAGCCACCCGAGCCTCTAGGGACCCTCCAGTCAATCAGGGAAGGAGAATGGTCAGGGCCCTCTCAGCCCCCGCCGACCTTCGAAGGCGCACTGCGCTAAACACTTGGGCTCATGCTCAGGCTCACCAGCGCCCTCACCTCGGCTCAACCCTCCGCATGTTGCACAGCTGCTGATCGGGTCCACCGGCCTTCTGGGGGTAACCGTAACCCTAGATCGACCCCCGAGGGGCCCCTCCCAAGGGGCCTGGCGCTGCAACGCCAGGGATTGGGGACCCCAACCTCAACACTGGCCTCACCCTGCCGCCCAGCTGCTACCCGGGTCTTGGGGTCCTGCCCTTCATTCAGGGCGGGAGAACGGGCGGGGCCCTCCAAAACACGGCGACCTTCAAAGGACCCCTGCGCTAAAACGCCCGGGCCCACGCTCCCGCTCACCAACGCTCTCAACTCGGTCCACCACTCCGCTATCCACACAGCTGGCGAATAGGGCCTGCTGGCCTCCTAGGGGCTACCCTAACCCTATGTTGGCCCCCAAAGGGCCCCTCCCAAGGGGCTTGGCGCCAGAAAGCGGGGGATTGGGGATACCCGAGCCGCAGCGCCTGACTCACCCTGCCGCCCCACCGCCACTTGGGCTGCTAGGGGCGCTGCCAGTCATTCAGGGAGGAGAATGGGCACGGACCGCCGAGTCCCCGGAGACATTCGAAGGACCCCAGCGCCAAAACGCTTGGGCCCACGCTCCCGCTCCACAGAGACCTCACCTTGACCCACCCCTCCTTTCGCCGCACAGCTGGCGGATTGAGCCTGCTGGCGTCCCGGGGGCTAAACCTAACCTTAGGTCATCCCCTGAGGGGCCCCTCCCAAGCGGCCTGGTGCCCCAACGCGGTGGATTGGGGACCCCTGAGCCACAGCGCTGGACTCACCTGCCTCCCCGCCACAACCCGGGCCACTAGGTTCCCCGCGGGTCATTCAGATTGGGAGAATTGGCAGGGCCCTCCGTTTCCCCTGCGAAATTCAAAGGCCCCCCGCTCAAAAAAGTTGGCTCCCATGCTCCTGCTCGCCAGCGCCCTCACCTCGGCCCGCCCCTCCGCTTGCTGCAGAGCCAGTGGATACTTCCTGCCAGGCTCCTGGGGGCTAACCGAAACCCTAGGTCGACCCCATGGGGCACATCCCAAGGGGCCTGGCTCTGCAACGCTTGGGATTGGTGACTCAGAGCCCCAGAGCTGGACTCACCCTGCCACACTGTTGCCACCGGGTACGCTAGGGGCGCTGCTGGTCATTCAGGGCGGTTGAACAGTCAGGGCCCTGGAGAAACCGGCGACATTTGAAGCCTCCCGCGCCAAAATACAGGGGCCCACGCTCCCGCTTGCCAGGGCCTTTACCTCGGCCTGCCCACCTCTCGCCGCCCAGCCAAAGGATTGGGCCTGCCGGCCTCCTGGGGGCTAACTCTAACCCTAGGTCGGCCCAGGAGGAGCCCCTTCCAAGGGGCCTGGCGCCGCAACGCTGGAGATTTGGGATCCCCAAGCCACAGTGCTGGACTAACACTGCCACCAACCAAAAACGGATCCACTAGGGGCGCCGCTGCTTATTCAGGGCAGGAGAATGGGCAGGGTGCTATGAGCCATGGCAACATTCGAAGGCCCAGGGCGCCAAAACGCTGGGGCCCACGCTCCACCTCGCCATCGCCCTCAACTCGGCCCGCCACTCCACTCCTCACACAGCCAGCAGATCGGGCCTGTCGGCCTCCTCGGCGCTAACCCTAACCCTAGGATGGCCCCTGAGGGTCCCTTCCTAACCGGCCTGGCGCCACAACACCGGGGATTGGGGACCCCCAAGCCCCAGTGCCGGATACGCCCTGCTGCCCCGCCCCACACAGGCCACTGGTGCGCTGACGTTCCTTCAGGTTGGGAGAACGGGCAGGGCCCTCCAATCCCCCAGCGACCTTCCAAGGCCCCCCGTGCCAAAATTATTGGCCCACGCTCCAGCTCTCCGGCGCCCTCACCTCGGCCTGGCCCTCCGCTACCGCACAGCTGGCGGATCATGTCTGCCGGACTCCTAGGTGCTAACACGAACCCTAGGACGGTCCCAGAGGGGCCCCTCCCAAGGCGCTTTGCGCTGCAATGCAGGGCATTGGGGACCCCAAAACCTCACTGCGTGACTCACACTGCCACCCCACCACCACCCGGGCCGCTAGGGGCGCCGCTGGTCATTCAGGGCGAGAGAACGGGCAGGGCCCTCCGAGCCTCTAGCGACGTTCAAAGGCCCCCTGCACCAAAATGCTGGATACCATACTCCCGCTTGCCAGCTCCCTCACCTCGGCCCACTCCTCCGCTTGTTGCACAGCCAGCACATCAGTCCTGCTGGCCTACTGGGGTTTAACCCTAACCCTAACCCCTAACCCCTAACCTAAAACCTTAAACCTTAACCCCAATCCTAATCCTAACCCTAAACCCTAACCCTTACCCTAACCCTAACCCTACCCTAAACCTAACAATAAAACCTAATCCTTAAACCCTAAACCCTAACATTAACACTAACCCTAAACCCTAACCCCTAACCCTAATCCCGAAACCCTAAACTAAGCCTAACATGACACTGGCTTCCCAAACTGACCCTAACTACACTAAACCCTAACCCTACCCCGACCCCTACCATACCCCTAACACTACCCCTAACCCTACCCCTTCAGCTAACCCTACCCCTAACCTTAACCCAACCCTAAACCTAACCCTAACGACCTAACCCGTTCTCTAACTCTCACCCATTCCCTAACCCTACCACCTAACCTGTACCTAACCTAACCATAACCTAACATATACTCTAACCGTACCCTAACCCCTACCCAACCCTAACCCTAACTGTACCCTAACCCGCTCAACCGTAATCCTAAACCTACGCCGTACCTAACAAGTAATAACCCATATCCTAACCCCTAAACCCTAAACACTGACCCTAACCCATACCCTAAGCTCATACCATAACCTTCCTAACCCTACCCGATGACCCTAACCCTAACCCATACCTAACCGTAACCCTAAACCCTAAACCGTAACCCGTCCCTAACCCTAAACTACCCTTACCTTAACCTTAACCCATACCCTAACCATTTCAACCATACCCTAACCGTACCCTATCCCTAACTCGGACCCTAATCCATACCTAATACCACTAACCTAACCCCTAACCCATACCCTAAATTAACCATTACCCATCCCTATCCCTAACCCGGTCTACCTACCTAACCCTAACCTACCGTGCAACCTAACCTGTATCCCTAATTGTCCCCTAACCTAACCCGTCCCTAACCCCTAACACCGACTGCCTAACTGCATCCATGATAGCATAACCTAAACCACGCTAACCCGCTACCCTCGTGCCACTAATGTGCACCCTAACACTGTAACCTAACCCTACCACTTCCCTAAACCTAACCTACAAAAACCTAACCCTAACCTAAACCCAAACCCTAAACCCTAACCCGTACTCCTCCTAATCTGTACCCTAACCCATAACCTCTAACCTCTAACCCCTAAACCCAACCCTAACCCATACCCTCCCCTTCCCTAACCTAAACCCTACCCTCACCCATAACCTAACCGTAACATACCTAACCTTAACCCGCATACTCTAATCCCTTCAGGGTTGGGTACACCTGAGCCCACCACGGGACTCAGCCTGCCACCCCTCAGGAACGCCCGGGCGCCACAGGCATCCCGTGCAGGAGCGGGTAGGGCCCCCTGAGCCCCCAGCGATCCTCGGGGCCCCATACACCCCAACCCTGAGGCCCACGCTCATCCCGCCCCACGCCTTCCCTTCAGCTAGCCACTGAGCTCGTTGCACAGCCAGCAGATCAGGCCTGCCGGGTTCCTGGGGCCTAGACCTGACCCTAGGTTGGCTGGGTAGGGCCCCTCCCCTGGGGCCCGGTGCCACAGCCCCAGGGACTGGGGACACCTGAGCCCCACTGCAGGACAAAGCCTGCCAGCCCGCAGGAAACCATGCCCCTTGGGAGGCTGTAGAGCATTCAGGGCGGGAGAACCAGGAGGGCCCCCAGAGCCCCCCGCGAACTTCGGCGATCCCTAAACCCAACCTTGAAGCCCATGCTCACCCCACCCCATACCCTCACCTCAGCCCGCAGCGGACCTCACCACATAGTGGGCAGATCTGGCCTGCGGGGTTCCTGGGCCCCAAACCTAACCCTAGTTCATCTGTGGAGGGGCCCCTCCCCAGGAGCCTGGAGCCGCAGCCACGGGAATTCGGGACACCTGAGCCCCACAGCAGGACACAGTCTGCCACCCCGCAGGAAACCGTGCGCCTTGGGAGGCCATAGAGCATTCAGGGCTAGAGAACCAGGAGGGCCCTCCTGAGTCACCAGCGAACTTCAGCGGCCTCCCGCACCCCAACCCTGAGGCCCACGCTCACCCTCCCCACATCCTCACCTCAGCCCGTGTGGCTAGCCATACAGCCAGCAGATAGGGCCTGCGGGGCTCCTGGGACCTAACCCTAGCCCTAGGTCGGCCGCGGGTGTGGGGGCCTCCCCAGGAGCCTTACACGGCAGCCCCGGGGACTTGGGATACCTGTGCCCCACCGCAGAATTCAGCTTGCCACCCGACAGGAAACCATGCCCCTTGGGGCTCTACGGAGCCTACAGGGCACGAGAATTTGGGGAGGCCACCAGAGCCCGTCTCCATCCTTTGGCAGCCCCCCATGCCCCAACCCTGAGGCCCATGCTCACCCTCCCCCATGGCCTCCTCTCAGCCCTCCACAGAACTTGCCGCACAGCCTGCTGATTGTCCCTGCCGGACTCCTGGACCCTAACCCTTACCCTA
>NW_024425407.1:0-1221 GCF_017311325.1 Ursus maritimus | reverse complement strand
TGTGTGTGTGTGTGTGTGTGTGTGTGTGTGTTTTCTTCTCATTGTCAGATTCTCAAGGTCTCATTGTGGACCTTGTATGGCTCTATCCAGTTTCTGCTACTTCATTCAGTACAGGTTCAAATGACTGGAAGTGAGAGAGACAAATCCTGGAAAGGTGGTCCTTGGGACAAATGTTAAGATGTGGGAGAAAGAGCCTCCCCACCCCACCCCCACACATACACAACCATCACCCAAGCAATGGAGAAGCCCAAGAGACAGAAAGTAGTGGTAACACATGAGACACCAAGAGGCAGTGGAATGTGTGGAGGGCAGACTGGTTTACCTTGTGATTGAGAAGACAGTAGACCAAGTAGATGTAGATTCCCTGTAGGACATTGATTATGCTGAAGGAATAGGCCACCACCGACCTGATGGGGTCCAGGACTCCTTCCACCAGAAAGAAGCCAAGGCCCCAAGAACAGCCCAAAATGAAAAGGTGAGCAATGGCTTTGAGCGTCAGCATCCTGCCAAAACCAAGATGCAGAACGATGTTATTCATCTCAGCTCCATGGTTCATGGCAATGCTTTCTCTCACATACTGGGATGATTTTACTCTGGCCACGGGGCTTGGGACTACTGAGAATATCAGCCTGTTCAACATGATTATCCCTGGCAGGAGTGTTATAGAGATTGACTTGTATGTAATGCTAGTATAATATATTGTGAAGTGTTAAATATCCATAATTGTTGATAGAAAGTAATACATTACATATATACAAAAAGTATATATTTATGTTTGGTATAATGAAATAGCATATGTCCCAGTATTCATAATATTAACATAATGGCATTTATTGTAATTATATACTATTAATGTATTAACTATGTTTTTTATTTTCTGTATTCTGTTGTTGTGATAACTGGAACCTTGCTGATCCTGGAGGACCTGAACATCCTGGGGTTAGCCAATTCTTAGAGCATGCCCTTCAAATGCAAACCAAACAATCCAAAGCCCATGCCCTCAATCACCTCCTTTATGGGGCTCTCACATTCCAGGCCACTGTCTACCTGCCTTAATCATCCCAGGGCTAGGTACCAGACAACTGGGGACAGTCCCTATGTCCAGGAGCCCACTGGAATTTTTTCTTTTCTTTTTAAAAAAATTTATTTTATTTAAGTTCAATTAATTAACTTATAGTGTATTATTAGTTTCAGAGTTAGAGTTCAGTGATTCATCAGTTG
>NW_024425406.1:0-1221 GCF_017311325.1 Ursus maritimus | reverse complement strand
TGGTATCTCTCGTCAGAATAATCCCAAAGCAAAATCTTTAGTCCTTCCTGGTCACCGGCACGCAGGAGGTTATCCCGGTGAGGACTGGCAAATAGATTCCACTCAGATGCCCGAATCCCGAGGATTCCAGTGTGTTCTGGTCTTGGTAGAGATCTTTACTAATCGGGTGGAGGCCTTTCCACGTAGAACTGGGAAGGCCCAGGTAGTCATAAAGGTGTTGTTAAATGAAATAGTACCCAGACTTGGGCTGCCTCAGGGCACACAAAGTGACCCAAGAGGTCTCCAAGGCTTTAGGAATTCAATACCGTTGTGCCTGGAGACCTCAGTCTTCCGGAAAAGTTGAAAAAATGAATGATATCCTTACAAGGCCCCTAAGAGAACTTTACCAGGAGACTCAGATGCCTTGAATTGATATACCCCCACCCATGGCTTTGGTAAGAATACGGACTACTCTTCTCATTCAGTGAGATGCTCTGCGGCTGTGCTTTCTTACTACTGATTTCCTAATAGATCCTAAACTGAATGCTCAGAGCCAGCATCACTTGTTTAGCCCTTTAGCCCAACAACAGCTTAGACAACTGTCTGAAGGACCGGAAAGACAGCAGGGCCCCCGCACTTGTCAACCAGGCGGTATGATATTCATAAAAACCATCCCCACTAATCAGCCCTCTCTGAAAGAGACCTGGGAAGGTCCACATAGGTCATGGTTTCTACTCCCACTGCTGTTAAAGTTGCAGGTTTCCAGTCCTGGATTCGTCACTCTCGAATTAAGCCCTGGACCAGTGAACATACAGATAAGGATCCCTGGACCTCCTCCGAGGACTCTCCCACTTATTCATGTGAACCAATCGAAGATCTCTGATTCTTATTCAAGAAAAATAAGGACAAGTAATCCTCTATGAAGGTTAGCTATATGTTAAGCTTAACCATCATGTGGACTGTAATCCAGGCCACTTTGGCCTTGAAATGTATTATATTAACACCTGATGTTATTAATGTAACTCTAGGGAGGCCCCTCACTTACTCATCGGTCTGATTGCTCCACAGCAGTGGGTGCCCTAGTATGGAAAAACGGAAGACATGCTATCTGCCAACAAAGGGCCATGAGATCTTTTTGTTTCACTAATTTGACCAATCTAAGAGGCAAAATGAAAACTTTTCCAAACAATTAGCCGTTAGCACCTTGCTAGATGGTGGTGAATATTCGTGTGTGAAAATGCA
>NW_024425405.1:0-1222 GCF_017311325.1 Ursus maritimus | reverse complement strand
CCTCAAAAAACAGCCTTATGAGGTAGGGACTGTTGTTATGCCCTCATTTTAGAGATGAGGGACCTGAGGCCCAGAAAGGCTGAGAAACTTGCCCAAAGTCACACAGGTACTAAGTAGCACAGCTGAGCTTCAAACCCAGACAGTCTGGCTCCTTACCCTAATGCGCCCACGTCCTTCAGACGAAGCTTCTCTAGTACAACCCTGTGCCACATTCCCTTCCAAGTATTCTGCATAGGTTAGGACATTAAAGGTTGAAAAGTGCAGGTAGGGATAGAGGAAAATAAAATTTACTTAGAGCTTCCTCTGTCGTGGGGTAATTTTTTAAAAGAAGAAAATAATTAGGATTCATTAATCGCCACTACTGCAGCATGCAATCTGATCAGGACTAGTATGAAGAAAACCACGGCTACAGTGAAGATCCTGACTTTTAAAATCATAGGATTCTAATGAAAAAACAGTAAGTGGACTTGCATCACTAAGTCATAGAAGAGTATAGGACAATGAAAGTGAATCATAAAGAAATACTGCTAAATATGCCAACCCGAGTAAATGTCCCAAGATAAAAATGTTGAGTGAAAAATATCAAGTTGCAGAATGATACATGAAGTGTGAAATCATTTATGCAAGCTTTTTTAACAGCTTTAATGAGGTAAAATTTAATGTATACATTTTAAAGAGTTTGGACATATATGCTTATACCTATGAAACCATCACCACAATCCAAAAGCTGGTGAGCTAAGTCTGTGTGCTTAATGATGTAGTTGACTTACTTTTTGATATAGGTGTCTTATCCTTTAGTAGACCTGTCACACTTTTTAGACCAG
This sequence comes from Ursus maritimus, assembly GCF_017311325.1. NCBI lineage: Eukaryota > Metazoa > Chordata > Mammalia > Carnivora > Ursidae > Ursus > Ursus maritimus. The sequence continues at coordinate 398 of NW_024425405.1, read as the reverse complement.
GAATGAACCATTTATTTCATAAAACACAACATAAATGAAAAATGTGGAACAAATGTCTGCCTTAGAAGTTCATCAATAACTTCCTAGGTACACACGGATTTTACAAAGTAGTTGATAATCCTTTTACACAATAATTTTGATGAGCTCCTGTAATAAGACCGGTGACCACAAAAGGTGGAAATCAGTATTGTTCTCCATGGTCTCTTTCTCCCTCAACTTTATTGGCCTTCAGGTAAGGAGAAAAAGAAGTCCATATTTGAGCAATATCAAAGATTTCACCAATTGCTGGAGGTTCAATCCAAGAACATGCTGAGAAAGTGGGACACTGGCATTCATACAGAGACAGCACAAGAAGACTGTAACTTTTTTTTAAAGATTTTATTTATTTATTTGAGAGA
>NW_024425404.1:0-1223 GCF_017311325.1 Ursus maritimus | reverse complement strand
TACATTATATGTTAATTAATTGAATTTAAATTTTAAAAAAGGAAAAAAAAGAAAATGGGTCCCTCAGTGTACCTTCCAAATTCACCCATAATCTTTGAATGCTTTTTTCCTGAACTAATGGTTCAATCCATTTTCTAATGGGCCACAAAGCCAGACATCTCATGAAGGCAGTAGTTGGTCATTCAACAGTGTAACTATAGAGAAGTTCCTGCAGGACTGATGTATGAAATGATTACTCCCTTCTAACTTTCATCTTTGCAGAAACTGTGATGTTATGAAAAAATTCAGAGACTTTGCCATGTTTTGGTGTATTGACATGTCACAGCAAGTTATTTCACCCCCTTGAGTCTGTTTGCTCATCTGTAAAACTGGGATACTGTGACCTACCTCTCAGGGTCAGGGATGAGAACTAAATGCAATCATGCAAGAAAGCATAAGACTCACTGTTCACTTAGTAGGGTCTTCATCTTTGGTAAAAATAGAACATTATTTTCTCCTTTGGATAAATAACTAAGAAAAACAAAAGATGTTTCTGGAAGATATGAATTAATTATCTCAAAAGTAAATCTCACATTGAGAATGGATATTTGCAATGGAATTCATAATAATATGGCATAAAGTTTTTAAGTATGATAGAAAAAGAGCATGAATCCCTGTGTAAATAATCTAACCCACCTTAGAAAATGATTGAAATACCTGAAATACTTCTCTTTTTAATGATTACTTTGACTGACTAGAGCACAATTGTGCTCTTTACCTCAGCAGAGGAGCAGGCTGGAACTAGAGAATGTAAGGGCATGGGTAAACTTAAAACAAAACAATTGAATTCCAAGTTTCTGCAAGTCAAGTGTTAGATGCTGAGACAACAATGCAGAGACTCCTCTACCTTCACCTGAACCACTGATAAATTCCTGGGCCCCAGGCCCTGGAGAGACACCATGATTATTGTTTAGTTTAGGGTTTTTGGGGCAGGATTTCTGGTGATTTGTCTTGATATCCTTAAATTTCCAAACACCAATGGAAAAATCAACTTCCCTTCCCAGCTACTACAAGGAAAAGCTGTAAGAAATAGTAGTAAAGTATATAAATAGCCCAGGATCATCAAAAGCCATGGACATTTGGTAACCTGTAGGGTATCTTGGTCACATATAATCATTTCGGTTTGAGAGGTCAAAACCTTTGAAAGTTGAAAGAAAGAAAGAAAGAAAGAAAGAAAGAAAGAA
>NW_024425403.1:0-1223 GCF_017311325.1 Ursus maritimus | reverse complement strand
TCAGTTTTGCTCCCCACGTCCTTCGCGGTGATATTTAGCTCTGGGACCCTGGCTTTCTTCTGAGAAGTCTTCCTTCTCTCATCCTGGACCGTCTTGGGGTGTTGGAGGCCTGCGGTAAAGGCGCCTTGCCTTCCTTAAGCTGAGGTGTGGGATGTGGGCATTTGCATCTTGGGCGGGATAGGAGGTGGCTGGGCTGATCCAGCGTCACGGGGTCTCCCTGAAGAGATGGCCCTGCTGTTCTAGGTCCCGAGCTCTGCTCTGGCTTGTTATCCTTTCTGAAATCTGGCTTTTCAGTTTTGCCTTTGATGCTGTAAGCAATCCCATATACCCCTAGTAAACTCCTCCCAGTTAGCCAGAAACAGTTTCCGTGGCTTGCAGCCTGAAAAGCCTACCGCAGCTCCAGCATGAAAGGAGAAGGGCGGAGAGTGTGGTGTGGCTGGAGACCACGGTGTGTGGGGGTGTAGCTGGAGATGAGGCAAGCTGGGACCAGGGTTTAAAGGGTGACAGGAAAAGACCCCAAAGACCTTGGAAATAAAGCTATCTTCGGAGAGGACGTAGTGGAATGAGAGAGTGAAGCAGGAACCCGTTGGGCCCATCAGTGAGTTTGTCATCGAGGAGTTCCAGAGTTTCTCCCAGAATTCCCAGGGAGATGCCATCTCAGGGGAATGGCGTGAAATCCATGTGGAATGTGGGAACCTAGTCTGCTGTTTCGGGGCAGCAGAAAATGGTTGGTCAGCCTGGATCGTGGAAAAGAGAAGCCCAATAAAGCGGTGTTATGGGAAACCGCTCCCTGGGTCTGCTACAGTACTCGTAGGGACGTGGACCGGTCTGGTGGTCACAGCCAAAGCCATCATTCCCTGAAGGCCCCAAATGGCCAAACAATGAGCTCTCCTGAGAGAACTCCATGGCCATATAGAGCCTTATTATAAAATCACTATTCCCGTGACTCCGCTTCTGGGGGAGGAATATGTAGAACCGGCCAAAATGAGGATTAAGGCTTGTCTAGCAGATATGCTTCAATGAAAATTAATATGCTGACAGTTTCGGTTCCTACGCGAATCTGGTGGAATTAGTTAATGTGAGTCCATGCGGAGATACCGATCGAATTTCTGAGCTTTTGAATCTGAGAATAAGGCTGTAGACTGTGTTGAATTCATTCATTCAAGTAACATTACACAGCCAGAACTTCTATGCGTTTCCATAAAGCCACCTTTTTTTTTTTT
>NW_024425402.1:0-1223 GCF_017311325.1 Ursus maritimus | reverse complement strand
GAATCTCGTCGTGAAGCTAACAGAACCTATCATGCCGCTGAGAATCAATATATTTATTCTTTAAGGAGGAAATTAGGAGAAATTACTCAGCCCCATATGTGGTGGAGCAAACTGAAATCTTCTATCTTTGGATCCAATAATACATCTATACCTCCTCTATTGAAGCCTGATGGAACTTTGGCAACCAGCCCTGGAGAGAGAGCTAGTCTGCTTCATCGAGCATTTGATGCTAAACAATCAAATGAAGTTGTACCACTCCCTGACACATGCCATCCTGAACCAGTTTTAAGTAGATTTGCTTTTCGTTCTAAGGACATTGAGAATATTCTTAATGACTTAGATAGTTGGGGTGGTGTGGATCCTGATGGTTTCTTTCCCTTGTTTTTTAAGAAAGTATCTGGCACTCTCTCTCCAAAACTTAGTAGATTTTATAGATTTTTATTTAGACGTAGTATCTTCCCTGATGAGAGGAAGCTTTGTAATACTGTGCCTGTTCCTAAATGTGGACTGTCTGCAGATGCCAGTAATTATAGACCTATATCTATCCTTCCTGTGCTCTCAAAAGTTGCTGAAAAATTAATTTTTAAGCCCTTATATAGGTATCTTGAATCCAATGACTTACTGGCTGATCGTCAATATGCCTATCGGAAAAAGTTAGGTACCTGTGATGCTCTTTTAGACTTGACAAGCCATATGCAAGAGGATCTTGATAATGGCTTTGAGACCAGAATTGTCCAGATAGATTTTAGTGCTGCTTTTGATTTAGTAAATCATGAAGCCCTTGTTTTTAAATTGCAGAACCTTGGTGTTGGGGGTTGGATTCTTGGGCTTATCATAGATTTTCTTTCTGACAGGAAGCAGAGAGTTATTGTCGATGGGGCTTTCAGTGAGACTAAGGCTGTTCTATCTGGAGTTCCGCAGGGCAGTGTTTTGGGTCCATTGTTATTCCTGGTATATACCAGTGATATGATGGTTGGCCTAGAAAATGATTTAATTGGATATGCTGATGATCATACACTTAAAGCTGTTGTGAAGTCCCCTCAACAGCGGTCCATTGTCGCCCAAAGTCTGAACCGTGATTTGGAAAGGATACAAGAGTGGTGTAGTCGTTGGGGGATGAAGTTAAACCCCAGTAAAACCAAAACATTACTAATTAGTCGCTCACGCACGTCTGTCCCACCCCATCCCCCTTTACGTATTGGCAATACTTCAATAGCCGAATC
>NW_024425401.1:0-1224 GCF_017311325.1 Ursus maritimus | reverse complement strand
GAACAGAAAGGCACTTGATACAAAAAGGACTCTGATCTAGTTTATTTCATAAGTAATTGTTTCAGGAAGAAATGCTCTGTCCCTGTTTGTTATTTTACCTATCATTTCCTTAATCACAACTTTATATTTAATCAGTTCAACATTTATCAGTTTGAGGGAAGAACAGGAAAATTGGGATTTTGCATATCCACCTCTCTGGATTTTAATAGTTCTCTTCACATAAAGAATTCTTACAGGGATACCATGGATGAACTTGGACAAGATAAAACTTACAACAATGTACACCATAAGATGTGACTTTTTTTTCCCAGTGATGCATAAGGTGTTCATGGATCTGACTGATTCTTAAAATGACATCTATAAAGTATCATCAGACGACTGAAGTAGGACCAAACTGGAAATGGACTCTTGTTTCCATACAGGTTAAGTTTGCTCTCAAATTGTTAAAATGCTCCAGGCACTGACATCTACCACTATGATCCTTCCTTACGGTAGTGGGAAATTGCCCATCAGCTGCCCCCCTACCCGCCACCATGACTTCTTGATCTTTATCATACTAAAACAGACAAACATACAGCAAACAAGCAAAAGACTGCCAAAAGATTCAGTTAGGAAACCAATGGGTTGATGGAAAACCTTTTCTATTTTTAACTTAATATTAAGTTGTAATTTTCAGGAGCCATCTGAGTTAACATTTTTTTCCTAAACCAATCCTAATATGTGAATGATAAAAGGTTTATTTTGAAAAAAAACGATAACTGGCAAAATAGGAACTGGCTCCAGCCAATTTTGCTCTGAGATGAGTTTGGAAAAATGTTCTAGAACATAAATGTTTTAACTGCAACTTGGCAATGATGTATGTACAAATGGACACATACAATGACTTGTGAGGGGTAGGTTAGGTATTTTTTTACATACACATCTCCATCTACGTGCACTACTTACACAGGCTCAGACACACGCGCCCCCCAACCCCCAATGCTGTTAGATATGCCTGCTCAAAACGGACTTCAGAGCATTCGGCCTCCCAATCCAACATGCCCCATACGTTCCCGCTTCATGAAGAGTAAATCCTGACAGCTTCATCACTGCATTCAAAGTTGTCCCCAGCCAGATTTTGGTCACTGCTCCAACCTCATGATCCGCTGCCTGATGGCACACTAGCCCTCTACCTTCCAAAGACCCTTCCTCCATCTTCAACCACAGCCTTGCCTCTCCCTGGAA
>NW_024425400.1:0-1224 GCF_017311325.1 Ursus maritimus | reverse complement strand
TATATCCAAATTCTCACAAAGTTTTGCTTATTTTTAAAAAATGTTGTCCATCTATCCATTCTTCTTTATCTTCCCAACAGCACCTTGGATCAGAGTCTCCTCACGTAAATGCCCTATAACTGCACCCATTCAGTGGTTTCCCTGATTCGAATGTCTCCTGACTCCAGCGTGTCCCAATAGTCCTACCATCTGACAGTTCTGCTCCCACCAAGTACCTATTTTGCTTGGAAAAACGTACTCATTTTCCATGGCTTGCAAACTTTCATCGTACTTCGTAGGTCCTCTATATGCTGGCGGCTGTCTCGTCAACTGACCTGACTTCTCACACTCCCTGTTACAAAGCTCTCCCACAGGCAGGTTGAACCCGACGCTCCCAGGAGCCCAAGTAAGCTATTCTCTCAGTCTGCGGTAAGCCTAATACTTCTTCAAGTTCTAGTTCACCTTATCATCAGCAAATGAGGAAATCCATATGGTACACCTGATACTTCTTCAAGTTCTTGTTCACCTTCTCATCAGCAAATTAGGAAATCCAATCAGGTTTTATGAAAATTCAAATTTGGCTGAATACTGAAAATTCCATATTGCTTAAGGAATTTTTAAACATATGATCAAAAAAAAATTACAATTGAAAGGCTTAGAGAGCTAACATCCCATCCAAAGCAAGAGCTGCTTCTATGGGATCCTTGACAAGTCATCCTTTTCTATTTAAAGGAGGCTTGGATGGGAAGCTTATTCCTTCACAAACTAGCAATCCATCACTCGAAGGCTCTAGTGGTAAGGAAGGCATAATTGTTAAGTCCAAATTCCGCTGCCCTTCATCCTCTGACCCTTGTTCAGCCTTCTAAAGGGACACCAAACACATCAGCTCTTTTTCACCTGATAATTGTTCAAATATTTAAAGCCAGTTCTCATTTCCTTGTGATCTTTTCCAGGCCTAAAATTGTTAGTTTCTTTGACAGTTGAAGATTTCTGGTCCCTTGGCGTGGAGGGACCTCCTTCACTATGGTCCCTGGTTTGCCAATGTCTCTTTTACAAGATGGTGCCCCACAATCTAACAATATTTCCAACATGGTCTCTCCATATGGACACCACTCTTACCCTACTGCGGTCTCAAGTTGAATTGCCTTTTGTAGCAACCTTTGCCTACAAGTTCTTTGTCCCAGCGGGTTTTTAACTAACTCCGCATCCTCAAGCCCACGAATGGCTCAGGCCTCCCCATCCCCT
>NW_024425399.1:0-1225 GCF_017311325.1 Ursus maritimus | reverse complement strand
TCCCACTCGGATGGCTCTCATTAAAAGAAAGGGGAGCTGGGTAACAAGGGTTGGATGTTGAGGAACTGGAACAGCGCGCTGTGCACTGTTGGTGACGATGTAAAGGGTGCAGTCACAATGGAAATGAATGAGGCAGCTCCTCAAAAAGTTAAACAGAGAACTGCTATATGACCCAGCAATTCCATCCTTAGGTAAATACCCAGGAGAATGGAAAAAGAGGTTCCCAAACAAATATATGTAAACACCTGTTCAGAGTAGCACTATTCCCAACAGCCAAAAGGTAGAAACAACCCAAATGCTCACAATCCCCTCTTCCCTCTGCCCATAACGTTTATTCTAAAAGGCTAAGAATTTTTTTTATTAAAGCATAACAAAACACACCAGAATGGGGAAGCGACTGGCTCTTTGCCTCCACGACCATGATGCCATCGGGGTCTGTTTCCAATGTCTGTCATCAGTGCCCACTTTTGGCCACATCTAAGCATTTGCCACTCCTTCTTTATCTTAACTCATTTTTTTATCCTGAACATGTCTGCCTCATCCCAGATAGTAATGGCTGTGAAATCGTACATATAAAACTAAAGTTCATTCATGTGCTATGTACCATCACCTTGCTTATTACCTCCAGGATGGATACCAAACTTCAGAAAATACTCATCAACATCCCCAGACGAACTCTTAATGGAATGGGTCTAGAATTAGCCTAAATTAAGTCCATACTCAAAAACCTGTGAACTGGCTGCTGAATTCTGAGACATAAATGAAACTAGTATTTACAGAGCTCGTACAGCTCTCACATTACATATTTAATTTTTAACTCTCATGGTTACAAAATGTTTTCTGTGTTTACTGAATCTTCTAAGTAGCCAAGCAATGTTCAATAACATGTTCCTTCAACTACCACTTTGGGTTGCAAAGCAGCCAGGAAGACTTAATTCAAATCTTTCCAAATCTTCAACTTAACAGTGGCATCAAGGGCACTGATTGCTATTGCTGCTAAAGTGACATTAATTAATCAGATCTGGCAGGAATCCTAAATGGCTTTTGCAAATAAAAACGCCATCTCATCCCCAAGCACATACTGACCACATTCTCAATAAATCAAGTGTGAAGGAATAATTCAATCACTATATTGGTAATACAGTATTATTGGAAATACGACTTTGTCCTACTTAACCAGGTATTTTTTTTTAAGAATCTAAGTGAAAAGAAACAAGAATCAGGG
>NW_024425398.1:0-1226 GCF_017311325.1 Ursus maritimus | reverse complement strand
TGAGAAGTACTTGTATTTAATTTATGATATAATTTTGTGACCATCTGTGGTTATGGATGAGAATAGAAGTCTGGATACACAAAAGTAATTTCTACCTGATTTGGCTACCTTTTCCCCAGTACCAACAGATTTACCTTGCTAAGTATATTTCCTTTTTCCCCCCTGTAAACACAAATTCTAATTTGCCATCCTATATTCTTCTTATTTTTATTGAGATACAATTTACATACAGCACTGTATATGTTTAAGGTATACAGGATAATAACTTGATAGACATATATTACCAAATGGTTACCATAATAAATTTAGTTAACATCCATTAGTTCATATAGTTACCCCCAATTTTTTCTCCTTGTGATGAGAACTTTTACGATTTACTCTCTTAGCAACTTACAAATATATGATATAGCACTGTAAACTATACTTACATTAGAGTTTACATACTAAATATATTTCTAATGAGTCATAATCATGACATAATTTTATATTATTTTCATGCATTTTTTTACTTTAGCTTATGTGATCTTTCCCATAACAGTAGAATTGAATAGCTTAACATTTGTCCTTTCCCTATAAAACCTAGAAATTTATTTATTGAGAATTTTTTAACTTTCTGTTTCTTATCTATGGATTTAAACTTCATGGCCCATCCCCACTCATGTAAGAGAAATAATACTTTTGGTATGATCATAAGGTTTTGAAATCATTTAATTTTTCCATTTCTTTAGAGTTCAATGATAGCATTATATCAATGGCAAAGGGGAGGAAAGCGGGAGACTCGAGTACCTTCTTGGTCTTTGTTGCTCCTCTGGCGAGTTCTCCCACTCATTCTCTTTGTACTTTATTCCTAAAAAGAATAGTCATATCTGAAATTCTTGTCCATTTTTAACCCAGTAAAGACTAATAGATATCTTAGTTTTCAGCTGAATTTAACTGATGTCCTACTTTCTTTCAGAGATATCTTCTTTGGACCAAAGATCTCTTTTGTGATTCCTTGCAACAATCATTGAGAATCTTCATGCATTCCAGAGAACATCGTCTCTCATTTCCCACAAATTGCATTATGTCAACATAACTGCGTTTCAAATTTCTCTCCAGTGCAATAAAGCACAGATTCTATAAATTCTTATTTGTCTAAGACAGTAAACTTGTGTTAAATAAGTAGTAATAAAAATTAATTCAATTTAAATTTTCTGTGGACATTGTTGGCACTGGTTAAAATTTTT
>NW_024425397.1:0-20568 GCF_017311325.1 Ursus maritimus | reverse complement strand
CCCTAATTTGAATATGTCTATTTCATGTTCTTGTTTCTTGCAATTCCATTCTAATCTTTCTCATGTCTGGTGTAAGCCCTGCGTTCATGACTCTGAGTCCACGTCATCATCTGTAGTGTCTCTGGTTATTTCATGGGCATAGATTCCAGTAAGTTCAAGTTCTCGGGTTCGGGGGGCTTAAAACAGTCATCGTCCTCAGAATGCTTATTGTTGCCCCCAGGTGCGTACGGGGTGGGTTTCCCCCGACTTTGTAGGTTACTCTCCTCCCCAGTAGTTTTCTCTCTACCTGTCGGCACTGATGTCAGCTGATGCTGCTGAGGAGAGGGCTGGATTGTCTTCCTTTGCTGCTCTGTTAAATATAGGAGATTACTGATTGGGTTGAATAATCAGGACAATGTGAGAATTACCTAAATTTTAAGTTTTGTCCTGACTGTGTTCAGTAGGTCTGCATGTCTCCTCAGACATTAATATATAATCTACTTGCCTCCAAACCTCCTCTCGAGTAATCTTGGTAAGGTTACTCACGACGCGTATTTGCTACTCTCCTCTTGCCTTTCACAACTAATTCGAAATATGGTTTATTATAGTGCAGGTGTGGGCCACGCTGGCCATTGTAGCCATTGACCAGTTACAGGGAGAGTGGCAGAAGAAGCCTGGTCCAGGGAATGGGATGTTGGGGGCACAGGACACCTGTCTAAATCCAAGCTTGAAGGTACCCTAATGTGCATTTTCAAGCTGAAGGCTGAGCTGGAGGTAGTGCGTGCCTGGCCGTGGTGGGCAAGACTGGCTATAGGCATATGGTCCAGGGTATCCTCCTAGAAGGGACACCTGGGAGCTTGGTGGGTGGAGAACCTTGGGACACCATCAGGCAGCCCCTCCAAATGGAAACTGATGTCATTTCTTTAACACTGTTGCCTTGGTAAGATATTGTGAGTGGGTTCCGTTCTTTCTGGAGGCATTCAGAGTCACTGGGGACTGGCCAGAGTTCTCCAGGCCTGGGCACCCCAGATTCTCAAAAGCAACTGAAAGGCCGTGTCCTGTGTATGTGTGGGCTGGGAAGGCAGGGACCTAGAACAGACATATCTGATAAAGGGCTAGTATCCAAAATATATATTAAGAACGGATACAACTCGATACCTCAAAAAACACATAATCCCTTTTAAAAACGGGCAGAAGACAGGAACAGACGTTTCTCCAAAGACGACATCCGGATGGCCAACAGACCATGAAAAGATGCTCAACGTCACTCAGCATCAGGGAAACGGAGATCAAACCACAATGAGATAGCACCTCTCACCTGTCCGAACGGCTCACATCATCAAGACAAGAAACAGCAGGTGTTGGTGAGGGTGTGCAGAAAGGGGAGCCCTAGTGCACTGCTGGTGGGAGTGCAAGCTGCTGCAGCCGCTCTGGAAAACTGTGGAGGGCCCTCAGAAAGTTGAAAATACAACGACCCTACGACCCAGCAGTTGCACTACTGGTATTTACCCAAAGATACAAACACGCTAATTCGAAGGCATACATGCACCCCCATGTTTACAGCAGCGTTATCCGTAACGGCCAAGATACGGAAGCAGCCGAGTGTCCGTGATGATGGCTGGATAAAGATGCGGTCACGTACGATGGAGTATTACTCAGCCACGGCACAGAATGAATCTTGCCATTTGCAGCAACATGGATGCACCCAGAGGGTATCGCGCTGAGTGAGGTCGGAGAAAGACCAATTCACACGATCTCACTCCTGTGTGGAATTGTAGGAACAAAACAAGCCAAGGAAAGAAAGAATCATCCAAGAAAGACTCTTAAGTACAGAGAACACATGGTTCGCAGAGGGGAGGGGGGCGGGGAGGAGTGAACCAGGGGCAGGGGCTAGGCTGAGAGTTACTGCGAGGGGCACGGAGCGACGTATCACTAGAGCGCACGCGGAGACTAATAGGACGCTGCGTGGGAACGACGCTGGAGTTAAAATCTTAAAATGTGTCCAGCAACAACAGCAGCAAAAGGACACGGACGGCAAAGACAACCAGTGTGAGCGTTGCTGGCCCCCAAACCCGACACGCCTGGGGGGGCACGAGTGTGTGGGTGCAGTTTTGGGCTTGGACTTGGGCAGACGCAGGTCCCCACACGTCTGCTCTGCGCCCCGACCTCCCCTGTTCCAGGCCCTGGCTCCCCTGACCTGGGAGCTCACACGTGCACAGGACTCACCCCGTCCCTGCCCTGGCAGCCAGGGCGCACGTCCAGCCACCTATGCCTTGTGTCCCCACGGAGGGAGCCCACCCCTGAAATCCTCTGGACGCAGCCCCGCAAATGGGGCGAGTGCGGCCCCAGGTGTGCTCACTGTTGTGAAGGCCCGGGTTCTGCAGCGCACAAGGCTCCCAGGTGCGGCTCGTTGAGGACACCGCGGTCAGCGCGCCGAGTCCGTCCTCGCGAGGCTTCCAGGGGGAACACCGGCCATTGTGTGGGTCTGTGCGTGGAAACAGGCAGATGCCATGTGTCCGACCGCCCTCCCGTGAAGCGGCCCCTCCAGACCCTCGCCCGGGGCGGATCCTTGGCTCCACACGCCGGGGCGGCCGCAGCATGCTCAGTAAACACGCGTCCGCCCGCGCAGGGCAGCTGGGGTCGTCGGAGCCTGCCGAGCGGGGTCGGTCTGCAACCCCTGCACGGCCTCCAGGCTGGAGGGAGCCCGCCCCCCAAATCTTTCTTAGAGGCCCCTTTCCAGGGGCCAAGCTCCGTGCCCATTTGCACTGGCTGCCTGAGGAGGGCCCCGCCTTCTCCCGAGCTCAAGGCCCTGAGGGGTCTCGCACCCAAGGACCACGCGGCCAGTGGACCCAGGCCCACCTGGCAGCGCAGTCTGGCTCCTGCAGCTCGGGCGCAAAGGGAAACGCGCCCCCACGCGCGCAGGTGCCGGCCTGCAAGTCGGTGGAGCGCGTGGGCCCCGCCAGCTGAGCCCGGGGACGCCGCCACACACACACCCCCCACACTGGCCACGCCGCGCCCTGGGCTCCCCTGACCCGGGCAGCTCGTCAATGTGCGACACCCACCTGTCCGCCCGCGGAGGCCCTGGAAACCGGTGCAGATTCAGGACAGCGAGAGCACCCCAACAGCCTCCGGAACACAGAAGGCACCCCAAGCCCTGCGTCAGGGGACGGCTTGCCACGGTGCCGTCAGCCCCCCTGCAACTGGCTGCCTGCCTGGAGGGGTCCCGGGCTGACCCGGCATCGAGGCTCCAGGTGTCTGTGGCTGGAAAACACCCCGCCAGCCACCCAGGCCCCTGCGACCGAGGCCGACCCCGCTCCTCCAGCTTTACCTCTGGGGGCGAGATAGGCGCAGGTGTGCAGCCTCGGGCTGGGAATTAGGCAGCGGATTGGACGCCAGGGGCCCGCCCCCTCCCAGCCGCTCTGCGCGCTCGCCCTCTTCTGGGTCCCTGGCTCCCCGCCCCTGCGCGGTTCACGCATGCGCTAGGCAGGCCTTCACCTGCGCGCGGGGAGCCGGGTCCACACCAGAACCAGCCGGAGAGCCTCCAGGGACCCCTCCCCGACCACGTTTGTGAGGCGACTTGAGTCCGCACCGCGACTGGCTGCGTGCTGTGGGGCCCGGGGCTATACGCACAGTCCCCGGTTTCGGGCCGGCCTCCCCTCCCCTCCCCGCAGCCTGAGCAGGCGCCCCGGACCCTCGCACGGGGCCCCGGCTGAGCGTGCGCCGCTCCCCCTTTCTCACCCCACCCGTGTCCGCCGGCCCCCTCGTGGCCTGTGGGGCTCAGGTTGTTCCCGAAAACGAACACCCCCGAATTCTGGGGCAGCCGCTTGAAGCTGGCGCCAGGCACTGCCCTTTGCATCTGGACGCCCGGTGGCCCGCGGTCTGGAGTAACCAGGGCTCTGTGAGGTCTGTGTGGGGTCGGCGGGGGTCTCCCTCCCATCCCCCGTCCCCTCCTCAGCCCCCTCCCCAGGCTCTGGGCTGCCTGTGGGTCCTCCGCGGCCCATCGTCACTCCGCCTCTTTTCAACAGTCTCTCCTGGCGCTGGGGCTCTCACTCCCCCCATGTGCACCCCAGGGTGGAGACCCTTCCCTCCCGAAGTTCTTTCGGGGGTCGCACGTGAACCGGCTCTCCGGCAGCCGTCTCTGAACTGGGGGCCTGAGGGTCCAGGGCTGCCCGGCTGCAGGGCTGCCTGTGGTCTGTGCCCCGACAGGCCGCTGGGTCCGCTGCTCGAGGTCCTGGCTCTCCCCCACATGCCCTGTTTGGGTTCCCCGCCTGCGCCCGTGCCTGGCTGCCCCGGGGTCACTCGCCTCTGCAGGCCAGCTTCCTCCCGGCCTCTCAGTCTCAGGCTGAGCACGGAGCTCAGGGTGGAGGGAGTCGTCCCCCCCCACAGTCCCTCTGAGGAGGTAGCCTTCACATGCTGAGGGTCACTCAGCATTCCCGCAGGCGGCCCCAGGCCAGGCGTCCGTGCTCCCTGCTCCCCACACCAGTGTGGGCCCCGACCTGGCAGGGCGATCCCAGTCCTGCTGCCCTGGGTGGAACGGACCCGATGTGCGGGTTAAGAAGGACACCAGGAACCCCCCAAAACCCCCTCCTGTCGCCCAGCCTCGTCTGCCGACCCTGCCCTGCGCCAGGTCCCCGGATCCCCTGACCTGTACCTGCACTTGTGCAGTCCACACCCTGGGAGCCGGTCTCCGGCTGCAGGGGGCACTGCAGTCCGCGGAGACAGGGCCTTTCCTCAACCACAGACAATCTCCCTGAGCCCCCATCCGACAGGAGGGACTGCTGGTCCCATTGGCACAGGCTGCCCCAGGAGGTGCTGGCTTCCTGGACAGTTGGCACTTGGTGTCTGTTGTGAACGCAGACTGACCGCAGGGGCCCCGCCTCCAAGGCCTCCAGATTCCTGCAGGTCAGGCTTCAGGGCAGAGACAGGTGTGTGTGAGATTTCCGCTTAGAGTCAGGCAGATGCCTGCTGCGCCCAGTCGCTAGCTCCTGTCCCACGGCTGCCCTGGTCCCTGTGTCCCCGCCCTGTGCTGCCAGCTCCCATGCCATCCTCCCAGCATCTGCCCATCCCGTGGGGCCCGAGCCCTGGAGAGCCCCACCCAGAAAACTTGCCAAGGCCCTGTTTGTGATATGGGGGAGGGGCGATCAGTGTCCGCTCATCCCAGCTGCCCGAGGGGGTCGGGGTTGAAGCGGCACGGCAGGCTCCCTACATCAGCCACCCCTCGCCTCCCCATCCCAGCCAGGCTGTCCCGATTTCTCCAGCTCTGCCTGGTGCGGGCCCCTGCGCCTCCGGGTAGGCGTGGAGTTGAGTCCAGCACGTGGCCACGACCCTCCAAAGGCCTGTTCCTGTGCCCTGCGCCCTCCCTGCAGCTGCCTGTTCCAGGAGCCTGCCTGCTAGCTTGGCCGTGGGGTGCCAGGACACTTCAGGTGGGAGGACCCGGGCTGATCCACGAGCACGTGCAGAGCCTCCAGGCTACCGCGAGACCCCCACTGAAAATCTTTCTGAGCTGGCAGCTTTCCACTGGGCCAGTCACTCACCCTGCAGGCGGGCTGAGTGATGCAGGCTGCGTGACTCGTTCCGGCCTTCTCCAGAACGCGAGACTCCGCAGTCCAGTGGGCGGGCCTGACCTGGCAGGGCAAATGCAGTCCCACGCAGCAGGAGGAAGGCTCCTTTGGGGTGCGGCCCTCCACCAGGACACTGACCAGCGCATCTGTGGCAAGACCTCCTGTCTGTCTCACGCAGGACTGTGCAGAGGCCCCGCCTCTGGACCATCAAGGGGGTGGGAGCCATGTGGGGTGGGACTGGGCTTGAAGGGGGGCCGTGGGTGGAAGGACAGTAGGCTTCCCAAGAGGACACCCCTGCCCCCCTCCCCGTCTCTCTCCAAAAGGAGAGCGAAGGGAGCACAGCCTCTAAGTCTCCGAGGCTTGGATTAGCTGGGCGGGGGAGGCTGGCAGCCCTGCCGGATGGGGGCTGGGGGGGGAAGGCTCCTCCCCTCTGGCATGCTCAGGAGGGACATCTTGCAGGCTTCCCGGGGCCCTCCCAGGGCCACCCCGGCTTGTGTGTGGTCCCTCTGTCCAGGGGCACTGCCTGCAGCCCTCGGTTCTCTCCTCCAGCGCTCGGGGCTCCACTCTCCTACTGTCCTGGATGGGTGCGCGGCCGGAGCGTCAGGCCCGAGGCTTCTGTCCGTCAGCTGCAGGAGAGGTCCCCCGGTGCCCTGTGCCCAGCGTGGGTGACCTCCGGCGTGGCCTCCTGCAGCTGGCATGTGGGCGTGAAGTCCGGGACAGTGTCCCGGTCCGCGTGCAGAGCAGGGGGCCCTCATTTGCGTCAGGGGACGCCTCTGTGGCATCTGCAGCTAGTTGTCCTGTCCTCCTTGTGACACCCGGTATCCTTTTTTTTTTTTTTTAAAGATTTTTTATTTATTTATTTGACAGAGATAGAGACAGCCAGCGAGAGAGGGAACACAAGCAGGGGGAGTGGGAGAGGAAGAAGCAGGCTCCCAGCGGAGGAGCCTGACGTGGGGCTCGAACCCAGAACGCCGGGATCACGCCCTGAGCCGAAGGCAGACGCTTTAACCGCTGTGCCACCCAGGCTCCCCGACACCCGGTATCCTTATGCGGTGTCCCTTCCTGTGGCTTCCAGAGATCTATTAGCTTCTTTCTGTTGCTTCTCCGTAGGTGTTTAGACGGAGTCTCTCAGCGTGGCTGCCGTGAGCGTTCCTTCTCCATCAGCGGCTTCCGGGCCCTGCTTCCCGTGGCTTCTGCTGCTCTGCGGGGTTCACCCTCTAGCTTCCTGTTCCGCTGTCTGCAGCCTCATTCTGTTCCTTCAGCTCCGAAATCTGTGGTTTTCACCTCCCTCTTAAGTTCTGCCTTCTAATTTCTCAGCTCTCCTCAAACATGTAAAATAAATAAAATCAAGTTTAAAATGTTGTCTTAACTCTTCTCAGGTGACGCACTTCTGGGGATTTTCTTCCAGTCTTACGGTTATTTTACTCCGGGGGTTTCCTGTCTGGCTTTGCACGAGTGTGCTGAGTGCTGCTGCTGTTTCTTCTTCTTTCGTGCACGCGTGGACACGTGGCTTCTGCGGTGGGACAGGTGGGAGCGAACGCTTGTGTCTGTCCTCTGAGTGGCGTGGGGGGCTCAGCAGGAGAGAAGGGAGGGAGGGCGGCCTCCATGGTGAGCCCCCCGCTTCCCCGTGGCGGACACGCAGGGGCCAGCCTGCCGGGGGACTCGGCGCATGCACCGGACACCACCGCGAAGGCGGGTCCTGAGGGTCCGAAGCACGAGGCTTGGAGCCCAGGAGACTGTTACCTTTGGGGAGAAACGGACCCAGGCTGAAAGTGATCACTTCCAAGCCCCGCAGCAGGCCGGGCTCCGCGGCGCCCCGATGATTGGTGTCTGCAGGGGGCAGGCCCGTCCGCTCTCAGTCACTGAAGAAAGATTGGCCTGTCGATTTGAATTAGCACTGATAAGCCACTTAATTTAATTTTAAAATGACTATTGGGTGCTTGAAAGAGCAGAAGAAATAACAAACAAGGCTTCTCGTCCTTTTCGTCCCCGAGCAGTCAACGGTGCCACTTATCAAGGCTGTCTGACTAATTAGCGTTGGCCGTGGTGGGGGAGCAGTTCATCTGAATAGGAGGAAGCGGCTCAGGCCCACAGCTCTAGTTCCAGCCACGGCAGCCTTGGGGGGCCCGTGGCCACCGGCTGCCCCCAGTGTGCGGCCCCTCACCGCCTCTTCCTGCCACGTCCGCTCTCAGACCCCCGAGCTCTGCACAGCCCCCTCCTCGTCCTGCTTCCCGCAGCCCCAGGGCACCCCTGGGCGTCCGCGCCGGACCGCCTGAGCCGCACACGAGAAGGGACTCCGTGGCTTTAACCTCCTCCTGAAGTTTTGAGACCCCCTTCCTCTGGTGGTGAAAACTCAGCTCGCCACGTCGGGGGGCCTCCTCGTCACCCTCCCGGGCCTGAGCTCGCAGCCTCGAGGGCGTGACAGATGGGACACCTGCCCCGTGATCCTGCCTGCGCTGGACGGGACAGTTCCAGCACACTGGCGCTCGGGGACCCGAGCTGGGAGTCACACCTTGGCCTTCACTGACCTCCAGTGAAGAGTGGCATTTCCTCCCGTTGTGAACACACGAGCACACGCAGTCCTCATTGTAGCCCCCGTGCTCCGTGCAGTCCCCGTGAGCACCAGTCTGCAGATGCTGGGCCGTGGCTCCCAGGGACACGAGGATGAGGGTCCCGCGAGCCCCGGGTCACGTTTTGTTCCCTGATCACTTCGTTTGATGTGTTTCTGTTTGAAGACACATTATTTAATCTACACTGTTGACTCAGTAACATCGACCCCATCAACAGCCGTAGCTCCTCCCGAGCAAAGCCCATGAGACACGTTCTCTCCGCCGGCACCCTGCAGCCTTCTTGGGCCTAGGAGTGCACGCTTCGGCACCACGCTGGGGGCCAGTTTCGATGTTAAACTCCTGGGTCTTTGGAGGTGGAACCTCTGTTCCCCATCCTCATGCGGTCTCCAGCATGGACATCCTCGGGGACCAGGATTTGGGAATCTGACTCCTTGCTCTGCCGTCCTTCTGGGGGCATCGGATGCATGCATGCTGGTCTAGTTGCTCCGTAATGTTGGGCTGAGTGGGAAGTCACAGGGGTCTGGGGGGAGAAACGTGCGTGCATACAAACAGAAGCGTCAGCCCCGTGCACACGAGTCCCACCAGCGCGGGCCGGGTGCTGAGCGACTGGCTTCAGGTCCTGGCGTGTCCCTGAGATGCTGCGGGGAGTGAACACATCACTTCACGCGTCTCTAGGATGGGGGCGGCCGCGCCTGGGCAACCGCACACTGGCTGAACGCAGCTGGCGCTCACCCCGTCTGTCCGGAGCCCAGATGCCTGAGATCAGGGTGCCAGCGGGCCGGTTCTGAGGCTCCGGGGGAGACACTGTTCCAGGTCTCTTCCAGCTCTGGGGCCGCCAACATCCTGGGAGCTCTCGGGCTTGCGGATGTGTCCCTCCCATCTCTGCCTCCGTCTTTCCTGGGCTTCCTCCCTCTGTGTGTGTCTGTGTCCTAACGCCCCCCCCCATGAGGACCCCAGTCATCAGTCAGAACCCACGTGACTCATGGGCAATCTCGTCTGAACTAAGTGTACCTGCGAAGACCCTACTCCCACCAAGATCACCTTCTGAGTTTCCAGGTGGACACGCTCTGGGGGGCACTATTGATCCCAGCACAGGGGGACCTCCTCACCGGCCTGTCCACGTCCATGGAAGGCACTGCTGAGCAAGTTGGTCGCTGTGGCTCACTAGGCTTCTGACCCTGGTTCGGTCTCCACCTGCTGGGGCAGTGCCTGCCGCCTGCCGGCTTTGGGAGTCCTAGTGGAACGCACCGCGGCTCGGTGGCTGCCCTTCCTGCTGCACAGTGGGGCTGCCTGATGGCCTGCCAGCCATTTTGGCAAGTGACCCTGGTCTTGTCCTCAGCTCACTGGACAGGCCATTCTCTGTGGGTTCTGGGGAGGGGCACGGGGTGAGCGCTCAGGAGCGGGGGGGGGGCAGCTTCTGGGAGTCTGTGTCGGCCAGGATTCCTTTGGCTTAGGACCGTGGAGGACGGAGGACCAAGCCAGTGTAGGTCAGGCACGAGTCAAGAACAGTTTCTGACTTTGGAGGTGAGCCCTGCTCAAGCCTGTGGGAGGCTCCCAGGAAGACAGGGGAGCAGACTCCGGAGCCGTCTCCACATCAGTCATTTTGAGGGATGTCCCGGCGTGACCCTGCAAACACGCTCCATGCCCCCAGGGCGCCCACCGTGGGAGCCGTCCCGCTGACTCGGGCTTGCGCTCTTGTCACCTGTGGGGGCACGTGGCCCTAATGCCAGGGCCAGTGTTCTTGTGGGAAGAGCGAACGGACGAAGGACACACACCAGGAGGCAGGCTAGGGATGAAGGAGGCAGAGGTGCAGGGAGGCGGTCGCGGGCAGCTCCTCCCCGGAGCCTCAGGAGGGAGCATGGCCCGGCCACACCTTGACTCTGGACTTCTGGCCCCAGAACTGGGGAGAACACGCCTCTGCTGTTTTGAGCCCCGGCCTGAGGTCCTTTGTCAGGAAGGCCTGTGTGTTCAGGGCAGGCTGTCGTGAGGGCGTGGCGGCC
Organism: Ursus maritimus; assembly: GCF_017311325.1. Lineage (NCBI taxonomy): Eukaryota > Metazoa > Chordata > Mammalia > Carnivora > Ursidae > Ursus > Ursus maritimus. The sequence continues at coordinate 10,458 of NW_024425397.1, read as the reverse complement.
TGGTGATCCGGGTCCTAAGTGGGCGAGTGACAGGGCTCCCTGTGGGAGGCCGGCTGTGGGAGCCCCTGATGTGCCTCTTCAGGGCCCTGGGCAGCAGGGGTGCGGCTGGTGAGTAGGCACCCTCACCTCCCGCGAGCGCCAGGGCTGGCACGGGCAGACTCGGGGCCCAGGCTGAGGTTCCGGGGGAGGCTCACTGGCAGGCGCCTGCCTCAAGGCGCCCCAGCAGACAGCACGTTTCCCAGTGGCTTCCAGGTGCCATGGGTCATGACGTGGGTGTTGTGGGTCACGACGTGGGTTGCAGGCAGCTGGAATGTCCGTGTTCCTGATGCCCGTCTTGCGGTGGCCTCCCTGACCTCTTGCGGGAAGTCTGTGAGTCTCGGCACCAGCACTAAGCCCTTCCAGCTCCAGCAGCTCAGGGCCCAGGGCCAGTGTGACCGGGAGGGAGCACAACGCACTGCCACGAGGCCTGCCTGTGCCCGCTGCGTGGCCCGATGAACCCTTCCTCTGCGAGACACCCTAGGCTTTCTGGAAGCTGTTGAAGATGCCCCCCTGGGTTCTGGGGAGGGTTCCCCCCCCCCCCGTGTTTCCTTGGACCCCAGGACAAGCCGCAGCCCCGGAGGCAAGGTGGGCACTCTGCCGCCTGGGGTCCTGGGCCCTGAAAGAGCTTCCTCCTGCTCTTGGTTCCCTGCTGCCCGCCACAGCAGGACTCTCTGACTTTACTGGGTCCTGCTTATTCTGTGTGTCTGCTCGGCCTCTGTCCCTAAGCAGCACGGCCCGGGGACCCATGCTCGTGGCAGGAAGCAGCAGCATTGAAGCAAAGGCCTGATGGTCTGGGAGGCGGTGGGACGTCCCCCTTCCAAGCCTCAGGGTTGCTCCAGGTGCGTCCCAGGCTGACTTCACAAGCCCCCGGGTGATGTGGCGGCCGCCCAGTGGGAGACAGCCACCGGTCAGACGCTTGGATCCACAGGAGAAACCCACTCCAGGGGGCTCCCTTCCTTCCTTCCGGAGAACTGGGCACCCCAGGAAACAGCAGCCCCGTGGGGTGAACGCAGGGACCAGCCAGGCCCCCCTGAGGCTGGTCACGGTTGGTGGGTGCTGACCGCCGGACCCTACTTCCCGCTCGGCCGGCTCCGGCCACGGCCACGGCTGCTGCTGCTGCGTGAGAACCAGCGCAGGTGCGCCGCGAGCTTCGGGTTCCATGTCACACACGGAGTTCTGGGCCCTCCGACCTCGGGCGTCCCCCTCTGGGCTCCGGCCGCGGCGGCGGGTGGGGGAGGCCCTGCCCACCGTGGGGCTCGCTGCCCGGGGCTCCCTGCTCGGGCGGTGGGCTCAGACAGCTCTGGAGTCGGCGAGCAGGGAGCCCAGGCAGGCCGAAGTTCCAAGGCGGTTCGCGGCGCGCCGCCCGGGCAGGACCCACCGGCAGCGGGCAGGACGCGCGTCGGGCGCGAGCGGCCTCTCGGGGCGGGACCTGGCGCAGGGGCCGTTCTGGGGTCTCCGCCAAGAGCCGGCCTGTGCGGGGCGCTGGGGAGGCCCACCCTAAGCGCCCTGTGCCGCCGCCCCACCGCCCCGCCCCGTCCGCGCGCGTCCTGCGGGGAGGGCTCCGCCCCGAAATCCGCCGGCGCCCAGAGCGCCCTGGAGGCAGGACCCACACCGGGTGGGCGCCAGGGGGCCTGCGGAGGAGCCTTCGAACCCCGGCGCCCCCCTCATCCTCTTTCCTCCCCGGGCAGCGCCTCCCTCGGGGCCCTGAGGCCGCCGCCGCCCCGGGGAGGGGAGCTTCTGCGGTTCTCGGAAGAGTCGGCTGGGTCCCGGCCAGCCCCAGCCAGGGCCCCTCCCCGCCGCCCCGCTCCCCTCCCCAGCTCCCCTCCCCATTCTCCTCTCCCCCTCCCCTCTCCCCAAGCCCCACCCCCAGCCCGCTGACCTGCCCCCTCCCTGCCCGGCTCCCTCCAACCCGCTATCCTCTCCCCTCTCCTCGCCCACGCCCCACTCCCCCCAACCTGCTCCCCTGCCTTGCTCCTCCTCCTCCCTCCCCCTCCCCCAGCCCCCTCCCCTCCACGCCCTTGCCCTGCTCCACGCTCCCCTCAACCTGCTCCCCGGCGCACTCCCCTGCTCTTCTCTTGGGGATCCCACCCCCGGGCCAGATCCCTGCTTCCCACAGGGTATACTCACCCAACGGGTCTCAACCGTAAATGATTCGTTGGAGCAATGAACATTTTTATCGGACAAAATTAAGTTCTGATGCACGTTATCTCTGTCAAGAGCAGAGGAAAGGAAACCCGCTGTGAGCTCACAACTCCCGGCACTCATCAGAAGCACCTGCTATCAACGCCCGCCCGCCCAGCGCTCCCCCGCTTATTAGGTTTGGTTACGGAGAAACCATTCTAAACAAACAACCTGGATTTCCTGAATTCGAGGCAGAGCCAAGTTATAATCGGATTACTGGAAGAAGTGGGCCTGCTATTAAGTTTTATTAAATTCTATTTGCTTGTATCTTTGCCATTTGTTTTTGTTTTTTTAATAATTTTTTATTATGTTAGGTTAGTCACCATACAGTACATCCCAAGTTTTTGATGTATCTTTGCCATTGGAACGTGACTGTTGTTTAAAAAGAAAGAAAATCATTTTCCACAGCCAGGCAGGGTGGAAGGAGCACAGGTTTGGGAGAGAGGACGAGCCCCTGGACCTGCCCCGGGGAGAGGGCATGTCTGCCGCCGAGTCACTTCCGCCCTCCACCCTCTGCGCCTCTGCTTCCCCACCTGTAAAATGGGCGCAGAAGTTCTCAGCACTGCTTACGCTTATTTCAAAAAGGAAGTGGGATGGCCATTTTCAACATATTTCTCCCCCCTTTCCTTCCTCCCTCCCCCTCTTCCTCCTTCTTCCCAGAATGCTCACCCGCACTTTCCCAAGCACGTGGGGAGAGGAGATTGCGTGGCTGGAGACCGTGGCTCTGAAAAGAACCACCTGTGTCTTGGGGCTGGGAAGATACTGGGGGTAGTGGTGGCCTGGGACAGCGTGAACAGAGGGGCACCGGTCAGTGTCCAGCAGCGGCTGGACGTAAAGCACGTCCTGGCTTGTGCTGCTGACGGCTCCCATTGACGGATATTTCCACCGGGGACCATCACCGGCACCAACCTGGCACCTGGGAGCACACCCTCACTTCCAGCCCAGACAGGCGCAGACCATCCCAAGAGCGGTAATAAAGTGATAATAAATAGCAAGTAGTGAGTTTGAGTATTTGTTACCTTTGTTTTCAATGTAATTTATTTAATCGTAGGTTCACAAAATTAACTTTCAGTAAAAGCTGTACTTCACAACTGGTTCACAAAATTCCTGAAAATGTAAAAATTGACTCTTGCAAGCGGGTATGGTCCAGCTTGTGGACACCCCAGGAGGTGACAAAAGCACACCGGATTTTGTCAGGGGTACACGCCCCGGGGGAGGACAGCGTCATCTGTGCTGGAGAAGGCCCTGTGTTCCGGGGCACTGGTCAAAGTCAGGACCTCCTGCTGTCCTGTTGAGATGGGCTCTGGCTGCCAGCTTCCGTGGGCTCCAGACCCTTTGCTGCCTCCATTTCCTCTGCTGGGCCGAGCAGGGGGCTTCCTTCCCTGGCTGAGAGGTGGGCGGGAAGCCGGGGGTTGCAGAGACCAGGCGTTCTCTCCCGTCTCCGACGGCAGGGACACTCCTTCTGTAGCTCCAGCCCCGGCTCCCGGGTTCCTTCAGCTGCTGGAAGGCGAGTTGCCAGGATGCCCCAGTGTCTCCACCTCCCAAACCCTCTGCACGCCGTTATTCCATCCATCTCCTGTCTGATGGACGGGATCCTTCCTGGCCTAGTGGGGTGGCCTCAACCGCAGAGCCGTGTTTCAAAAGCCGACAAAGAAGAAAAGTGATTGTGCTTTGAGGCCAAGGAGGTGTGAACAGGCGGTCAGAGGGTTTCAGGGACGGGGTCACTTCAGGACGGCCCGTGGGTGGTGCGAGAGCGTCTTCTGGATCTAGGATGGTCGGGGGGGGGGGCCCAGGGGAGTGCGTGTCACCACCCACAGACAGGGATCTGCACCAGTGGGGACGCCCACCCAACACGGCCACGGCCATGCCACGCAGTGACCACAGAACTGCCCAGAACCGTGGCCACAGCGCCTCCCCTGGCGGAAGCTGCCACAACGGCGTCGGGATGGGGCTCTTTGGATGGAGTTATGCCCCAGGATTCCTGGGCTGTTCTTCCGGAAGAGGGCAGGCCTGGGGGGATACAGCTGTGCACAGGGCAGTAGGCGCTAAGAGAGCTCTAAGACCGCATGTCTGAAGACGGCGGCTTTGTCTGTCGTGGTTATGGCAGACAGAGGGCCTCCGCCAGCCCCGGCTCCCCCGACGACCGCGTCCTCAGAGCTGGCCGCCAGCCAGGACCTGACAGACCGCAGGCTTTCAGGACGTGTCGCCTGCCACGAGGACTGAAGGTTGGTCGAGAGGCCTCCGTCTTCCGTGAGCCTGTGGGGGCCACAACCAGCGGCTTCGATGAGACTGTCGGGTTGCCTACTGAATTGTGACACTTCCTACTTTAAACCACGGGCAATGGCCGCCACATGCCTCACATTCACTCAGGAAACTTCTGGATTCGTGTGGACTTGGGTCTTTGGCGAGAGATGGGCTGGCCAGCTGTTTGCCTCCATTACGGTCTTAAAATCTGGGGAAGATCTGAAATAGAGAGAGGGCTTTTGGGGGACTTGGGTTGGTGCTGGTAGAATTCCCTGGGGAGAAGCTGGGACTGGTCAGGGCTTCCATGGCAGCAGGAAGCATGGGGCCGGACCCCAGGAAGGAGCAGGGGAGAAGGGGGCTGTGGGGTGTGGGTGTCCAGGGGGCAGGGTGCCGGGGGAGGGGCACGAGCCGGGGGCCTGGGATGGGGGACCGTGAGGTGCAGACTCACTGTGCCTCTGCGGGAACATAGAACAGTGAATGCACGACCCACATCCCACTCTGACCCCGAGGGTAGGTCAGAGCCCCCACCTTCCCCAGAGACTCTGATCCTGAGCGAGGGAGAACAGCTGCTGTCTCAGGGCTGAGACCCCCGTGTTCCCAGAATGGCCCTACTCTTCCAAAAGAGACACGGCGGGGATGACGGCTGTGATGCTTTCCCGGGAGGGGCAGCCGGGCGCCCTGCCCTCCTGGGAAGGTGAGCTGCCTGGCCCCAGCACGATGAGAACAGGTAAGTCCCATGTGACCCCAGCGTGAAGCCCTGTTGTCCAGAAACCCTTCCAGCCGGCTTCAGATGGCTCGACAAGAATAGGAAGTCACAGATGGGGCCACAATTTCTGTCCCTGGGAGACCCCTGAAGGGCATTGGGGGCCCCCACTGGGAGGACTGGATGGTTTGGTTTGCAGAAGCTTGGCATCTGTCTGGGTGAGACAAGCCAGCCCCGGGGCCCTGTCACTGGCCAACCCAGGCCTTCCGCCCAGAATTAGGGAGCAGCTGGGTGCTGCTGGCATCGGGGTGCAGCTAGTATGGGGGTGCTGGTTGTATCAGGGAGCAGCTAGTGTCGGGGTGCACCTGGTGTTGGCTGTAGCCGGGCACTGTCTGATGGGTGACGGGAACAGCGTCCCTCCCAGGGCACTGCAATGCTCGCTGGAATCATTAAGTACCATCCTGCCCAGAGACGGCATCTGGGAGCCCCTGGGACAGCCCCGGGGGGCACGTGCTGCCTCAGCTCCCGCCCTGGAGCAAGAAGCCTGCGCCGGACAACATATAAACAGATGAGTGTGGCAGTGTGCCAATAAAACTTTATTTATAAAAACAGGTGCAGGGCCGTGGGTCACCATTGGCTGACCCCTGCCTCAGAGCAACAAGGGAAGGCTCCTGGCCCCGGGTGAGACACTAGAACAGGGGCCCCGACGCCGGACGACCCAGCAGCTGGGACTCCTGTGGACCAGACGAGCTGTCCCATTTGATCTGCTCTGTGCTGGATCAAAGCAGCACAATCTCCTCATCTCCCCTGCCTGGGGCATCGTGGCGACGACCGCGTCTCCCGTCTCCCCCTCTCCCAGCCTCAGAGACGGCGCTGCTCTGCTCTCCTGGGTTTTGCCTTAGATGACCAGAAGACGGAAGAGGCCACAGTTCTGCCTGGAGCAGATGGGAGGTCGGGCCGCCCTCTGAGCTCACGGGGGTCATTTCCGCCAGGGGGGAATGTACAGGGGGCTTCAGCACATGCAGAATAGTTGGCCGTCCCGGCGGCCTGGACAGGAATACCGTAGAAAAGGCACGTGATTTGGAGCTGGAGTTGGCTTCAGGGTCTGTGCTCCTGGTGGGGTGGCCGGTCCCTGCCTCTGCCTCCGGAGTGCACAGGAAGGCCCCCGCTGTCCCAGGGACATGGCCTGCGGGGAGCCGAGGCGAGGTCCCAGCCAGGGATGGCTCTGGGCACGGCCAGGGCCCTTTGGGTTCCAGTGGTGCGGTAGGCGGGGATGGGCCTGAGTCCTGGCACCCGACCCAGCGGGTGAGCCCGGCGCCTTCCCCAGGTCCTCAGGGTCTGCGTCAGGGGAGGGGTGCGGGGTGGGACTGGCAGTCACTGCCGCCCACGCTTGATCCAGTTTCTGATGGTCCACTTCTGCCCCGAACACCTCTGTACCACCAGCCGCAGCCCGAAGTTGGCGTCCTTGGACATTTCCACCTCCAGGCACCTGCCGGTGTCCCGGCTCACGATGGGGCCACTCTGCGGGGAGGGGGACCAGGTCAGCACGGACGCCCAGGGCTCCCGTCCTGACAGCATCTCAGAAGTGGGCGTGATGACAAGCCCCATGCAGGTCACTGTGAGTGACCGAGACTCTGGGGACTGTCTGTCCCCTGTCCCTCTGTCCCCTCCTGGTCCTCTGTCCTCAGGCATCTTCACCCTATCAGCCATGTCACCTGCCTGCCTTGCTCCTGGGGTCTGAGGAGTGACTAGCACCATGGAGACAGGGCTCCAGAGATGGGGGGCTCCCCCAAGTGCCTCCTACCTCCTGTCATGTCCGATTTGTCCATTGGTCACCCCTGCAGGCATTCTGGTCACCCAGACATCAAAGACTCTGGCCCAAGCCTGAGCACCCCAAGACTGTACACTATACGTTCTCCATTCCTTTCCAAACAGGTCCTTCTCATCATCCTGACCCCAACCCCGGCCTGCTGGAGACCTCTGACCCTCACTGGCTACGCCCGAAACCATGACAGCTCTTTCTGCAGCCTCTCCCACAATCAGAAGTCCCCAGACGCCAACGCCGAGGGCAGGGTCACCTGACAATGTTTATTTGTCATGGGTCTGCTCGGCGGGACCGATGGCAGAGGGTGTGAGGGGATAAAGTCGGGGGACGGAGACAGGGATGTCTCCCAGAAGACACTTGCTGCCCATGGCAGGGAGAGGGGAGGAGCTGGCATGGGCGGGATGGTCGGGGGACGCTGGAAGCTGCTCCCCGGGTCTCAGAGTCCCAAGAACCTTGCAATGGAGTAGCATGGGCAGAGAGTTCTAGAGAAGCAGGTCAGACACACCGACTCCTCACCCCAGAACCCGGCAATGTGACCTTTGGTCTGAGCAGCCGTGACTGGTTACAACGAGGTCACACTGGAGCAGGTGGCCCTCCTCCCATGCTGGCGTCCTCACCAGGGGAGAGATTTGGAGGTGAGAGGGGACACGGCGGGAGGAGGGACGGGGCCTGGAGAGGCTGCAGACGCAGGAAGGATCCCCCCAGAGCCCGCAGCAGGAGCACCGCCCTACAGACACCGCGTTTCAGACCTTCTGCTCCACGAAGACGGTGAGAGCGTGCGTGTCTGTGGTCCTTTGCCGCAGGAGCCCCGGGAGACAGCGGGGAATCAGGACACAAGTGGGTTTCAGGGAGAGGGGTCGGGTGCTGCTCAGGGCTGGAGGAAGATGGGGGTTCCAGGTGAGGTCACGAGAGGACCTGTCCTTGGCTGACTTGGGAGGACACGCGGGAGGCCATACCATGGAGGATGAGGGGGGGCGGGGGGGGAAGGCGACCTCCGGACCTCCGGAAGCCCAGAGAAGGGCGTGTGGTATGTGGATGGATGGATACCGTTCACCGGGAGCCGAGGGAGGGCAGAGGGCAGGAGGGGCTGTGGAGAGGGCCACCTGGAGGAAGGCCAGCCGGACAGAGAAGTATGAGCAGGATTCTGCTCTCAGGCGGCCCAGAGCCACAGGGGGCTGAGAGGCACTGGAAGCCCCCTTCCCTGGGCGCTGGCTGCACCCCGGGGGTCTGTGTGTGGTTCTTACCCAAGCAATATCCCAGCCAGCGGCCGTGCCCACCAGCCCTGGAGGCCGCCTGTGACTGCCCAGCCCGCATATTTGCTCTGGGGGCTGGAATTTCTAACCCAGCGTCCCAGCAGCCCCAGGGCCGGGGAGGGGCTGATTTCAGCAGAACTCGGCCAGGAGCCACGGCGAGGGCGAGGGCTTCTGGATGGGGGTCACCCTGTCCATTCCATCTAACCCCCCCTCCAGGAGGCCTGAGGAGGCAGGAGTGTGGGGGCAGCCACGATGCTGTGACCAGACCAGTGGGCCCCTGCCCACTGGCTGGCCCGGGGGCCCCGGATCCCGGCAGCCCTGCTGACCTGGGTGAAGTCCCACAGCCGCTGTGCGGGCCGGGCCACGTCCTCGCACTTCTTCAGAGCGGGCACGCGGGTCCTGCCGTCGTCCACCAGGCACTTGGAGTCGGGCAGGAAGGCGGTGGAGCCCAGGGGGCCCAGCTGCAGCAGCCCCTCTGCGCTGTACCGCACCAGCTGAGAGAGGACCGCGGGCAGGGGCCGGGTGTCAGGGAACGGAGGGGGTTCCCTACCAGCCCGCTCACCACAGCTTCCTTGGGGGGCCAGGCCCAGGGGCGCACAGAGAGCCCAGCTGGGATGCCCTCCAGACGGCCCTGCTCTCCTGGCCCCATTCCTTCCCCCAAGATTCCCCTGGCAGGACCGCCTTAGACCCCTTTCCAGAACTATGCTCCGACCCGGCCCCCGGGGCCCGGCCTCTGGGCCCAGAGCAGGAGAATTTCACACACGCCCTTAGGGTGCTCCATCTGCCCTCGAACACCCATGAGGTGAACACTGATTTCCACGTGCAGAGCAACCCCAAGTGCATGCCGTTTGCAAAACACCATGTGAATAACAAGCAAATGTTCGTGAGCTCATGACGGAAACCAGTCCTAGATTCCTGCCATTTCCAGCTGTGTGGCCTTGGGCAAGTCACGTCACCTCTCTGTGTCTGGGATGCTCATCTGTAAGCAGGGGTCCTGACAGCGCCTGCCGGGCAGTGAGGACCCAGGGGACAGGACGCAGGAGTGCTTAGAAGGAACGCCGGCCCCGCAGACAAGCAGGTGTTAGTGCGCCTCTCCCCTCGCCTTGCCCCGTCCCTCTCTCCCTCCCGTACGAGCGTGCACGCACGCGGCCTGAATACGCCGGCGGCTCCCCACTGGAGTCCTCTGGGAACAGGAGCTGCAACGCTGCCTCCCACCTGCACGCGCCGTAGCAGTGACTGAGACCCCCAGGCCGGGGTCCACAATCTGCCCTGGATCTTTCTGGGGAGTGTGGGAGCATCACGGACGTGCGCTGCCTGACTCCCGAGGCTGGCCGTACACGGTCATGACACATCTGGTTCTCCTGGGACGCCTGCCCTCAGAACCGGGCAGCCTGGGGAGAGGCCACATGGGAGGGTCCGAGGCCCCCCTGAGCTGATGGCCAGCACGGCTCGCCAGCCGGGTGAGCGCCGGCCGGTGCTGCACGAGCCCAAACTGCACGTGTGTGAGCCATGTCTAGCGGGGTCTCTCAGGCCACGTGGTTTGTGGCATCTCCTCTCTCACCGCAGGACTGGGATGAACCTCAGTCCACCTGGTCACCTCCCGTGGCTGCTTGTTGGGTGTGTTCAGAGACACCCAGCAGCAAGTGGTCCCTCACGTGGGGTGCCAGCCAGAGAATCGTCCATGGTGTCTGACAAGCCCAGGAGACTGGATTTCCTCCCGGAGGCCATGTTTCACTCCCGACGGGTGATTCTGTCTTCGCTTTCAACGGGAGAGGCCGAGCGGGGGTCCTGGGACGAGGCTGCGGGAGGTGGGGGGGGCAGCCACCCTCTGCTCCCGCGTCACAGTCTTGGCCCTCACACCCGCGATACACCACCGGGCGGGCCGTGTGGATGGGGCAGCTTCTCAGTGTGGGGGCTGGCACTGGTCCCTGCGGGTTTCCACTGGGTGGACATCCCTGGGCGAGGCTCAGCCCGAGGGAGTGCTTGGAAGGGAGCCGAGGTCATTTGGGGGAAGTGCTCTGGGGCTTGATTTAAACAACACTCACGCTCGTTAAGAAGTGTCGCCTTTATCAGCAGGGGATTGGCTGGGACCAGAGTCCTGGCTCCACATGGGGGGGCTGCCCATCAGCGTCACCCGAGCTCTGAAGACCACCTGCCCCCACGCCCCTAGTTCCACGGGCCTGGGGTCTGGACATCGGTGCAGACATTCTTAA
>NW_024425396.1:0-1226 GCF_017311325.1 Ursus maritimus | reverse complement strand
GTGGGGAAATGGATTTTAATTGTCTAGCTTATCTATTGTGGAAGCAATGGAAACAAGGAAGACAATCTTCATTTTATAGAACTATGAAATTCCACTTATAGTGGAAACCCAAAAGGAGTATGAATCTGGATTTTAGCTCTAATTCTACCATGGTTTTTTGACATGTCACTGGATATGGATCTCATTATATTTTAAAGTTTTAGATTAAAACACTGATGCAAGTTCTTTAAGCACCCATTTTTTCTAACTATACCTACAGCTCAATTAGATCTAAAATTGTTCTGGCTAGAATACAGGATATATAAACAGACATGTATTCATGTGAACCCTACAAAGAAATACTCATAGGTAGTTTTAAATTGCTTATTAAAGGCACAGGTTCATTTAGGACTGGTGGTAACTAGATACATTTTAAGCAGCTCAATATTTATGTGTGGAAGGGAAGAGAATTTATACTATGCGCCAGGCACTCAACACGTGAAAACACAGTTGTGTTAGCTTCGGTTTCTTACACTATCACAACTACTCTACCTGTTTACTATTCTCAGGTAGGAGAAAATACTCCATATTTTCGTGGTTTCCCAGTTTGAACTGTCCCTAAAAGCAGCAAAAGGAACAAGAGGAGAAGGAAACCTGAAGACCACCAGAGAGTCTGAAATACAATAAATAAGTACTAGAGTAATATTGTTCTAATAACACAAGAGGACTAAGGTAACTTTTAGTTTTCAATGGGAATTTTCATTCTGAAGTGATGACAAAAAGGGTGAATACAAAAGGCAGTCATTAAAAAAACATGAATCTTGATTCAGATATAATTTTTCTTTAACAAGATCTGAACATTTTAATTTAAAATTAACTAATAAATCACAATTCCATATTGCTTTTAGGATTATTTTGCTTAAAAATGACACACTTCAGAATTAACCAAAGTATATTTCTATTACAAGTTAGTTTATCCAAGTAAGTAAAGAATAAACCGCAGTGTAGCTCCCTTAACCTAGGAGTCAGGTTTTAATGACAAAGTCCGTTGCCAGCAATGGACGTGCAGGTAACCCTCAAAGAAGTTGTAAATACAAATCCCAAACTGCTTCTATAAACTGGAAAGACCTTTGTTGAGTCACAGGCATAAAAATGGGGCATTGGCACTGGATTCAATGAACATGGTCTCTATGACGTACGTATGGCAGGGCCTTCCAGAGTGGTCATGACGATCGGTCTTAACATCT
>NW_024425395.1:0-1226 GCF_017311325.1 Ursus maritimus | reverse complement strand
CATCTTAGAACAGGATCAGCTCTTACACATCAGCCCCTCACCTCCACCCTCTGAGACGCAGTTCTTAGACATTTACCAGAAGTCACTAATCCTTCTCATTTAGAACCTGCATCTGCCATGTAGTAGGTATTTGATAACTATTTTTTGAATAAATAAATAAGTTGAATAAGTTAGAATGGTTCCAGTGTCCTAGATATCAGAGCACTATTTTACCCAACATACACATGTATAATAATGTATATAACACTGAGTTAGCTTTTAAAACAGTGTTCAAATAAAATGTGCATTCTATCATAACTAGACATTTTGTTTGACAAAGAAATAATTGAATATTTTCTAAGGCATTTGGTGTTCATTTTCCTCTTTTATTCTACATTAGCCTTTTGACAACTATGCAAAAATCAACTTATTGGATGTGTATTGACTTTTCATGAAGTTAATGAGAACACTTCTTGTTAAGGTTTGCATATGGAGCTTCCTAACGGTAGGAATTCCCATGATGCAAATGCTCATTTTTTTCACACAGAAAAATTCTTGTAACTATTTGGGCTACACCTAGTAATATATGAGGTCCAATATTACCTGTCAATCAATACACTTCTGAGATTAGAAATTCAACTTATAGGATAATTGCTCAATTAAATGATGGTAGTCAGTTAATGGGAGCCTAACCAGACATCTTGCGGAGGGGCTTACCTATAAAGGGTGATAATATGTCACTGAAAAAATTAGTAATATGTACTGGAATTATTCAGTAATATGATGCCAGATCTAGTTTTGGGGAAAGCCTTAAAATATTTGGATCCCTTAACCATGTGATTTAATAAATTCTACTTTTTTATTTTGAACATGTTACAGGAAACCATTATTTGTAATTAAAATCCATCCTCCCCTCTCTGAAGCGAGTGAAACCTGGTAGATTGAACGATGTTTCATTGACCTAAAACATAGTCACTCACCAAACTCAGAATACATGGAGGTAATTGACACATTATTAAAAAGCAGATGTCCTACTAGCTTGCGGATAAGAAGGTAACAAATGTAATCAGTCTCCATTTAAAGTAAATTATTTGGAGGCTTAGAGAAAAGCTAGAGAGCTGTTAGGAACTAGGGATAAAACAGTAAAGGTAGAAAGTTAGAGGGTGAAAGAGTGATCAAGGAGGAAAGAGACCACCCAGCATCTATGTATTTGAGAAAAGAAATGGAGAAGAAACATGTCTAATAGG
>NW_024425394.1:0-1226 GCF_017311325.1 Ursus maritimus | reverse complement strand
TGTAAAAAATTTCATGCTCAATACTGTGGTGTGGAGCAGTACGATATCTTACCTGGACACCTGCATATCCCCATCACCACTAGGGTTAAAGACACATTACGTCTAAACTTTAATTAATAGCGTGATTACTAGCATTTGTTGGGACCATGTCATTTCTTACCTGAATACCTGTAAATACAAAAACAAAAACATAGTCACAAAAAAGTTGGGAAATCCATCCACACTTACCCACATATCACATGGTTAGACTGTTTCTAGGGTGCTTGAGGCCAACACCATCACTTACCTGGATAAAAGCAAAGTCCTATTATTGATCATTATGGGGTTCACCATGATTTCTTGACAGGAACTTGAAAAAAATAAAGCAAAAAACACTGTGACAAATGGGTCTGTGGATTACCCTCTCTACCAGGACAAGGGAAATAATCTCGTGCACTTACATCATTGTAGGACCCATCAACTCTACTTGGGATCTTGCAGTACCCCAAGGTCTATGCCATCGTCAGACACCATCATGTTTTGATTGCTCACCTACAAAAATACCATGGTAACTTGTGTGACCCACAACTGTTTATTCCATGAATAGCCATGAATCGCTAAATATTCACATAGTTATATGTAAATTTCCTCTAAAATACAAAAAAGTAGGATAATAGGTTTGCTAGAATTGGTAAAAACACTATCATTTCTGCCTGAATGCCTTAAAAACAAAATCCCCAAATGGTAAAACAAGTTCAAGCAATCAACAAAATTTAATGGAAATAGACTCATGAAGATCAGAGGGTCTGACGTAGTGAAAGTACACCTCATCAGATACCTGAATACCAGAAATGTCCCCCGACCCCCTTAACGACCATCATCAGATTCACTGAAGTCTTTTGACAGGAACCTGAAAAACACATGATATATGTGTAAAGGGACACAACTTGTTCTACCAGGATACCTGTAAATAACCTTGGTCACTTTACATTATGAGACATATCAACTCTACCTGAACACTTGTAGCACTCCAAGGTCAAAATCATCACTAGATAAGATAATATTTCTTCACGGGAGACCTGGAAAATTTTCATGGTTATTGCTGCGGTTGAGGACATAATGTTAATTACCTGGGTATGGCAATCCCTCATCACTCACAAGGTTAAGCAAAAATCTTTCCTAAAACACAAAAAGTAAAAACTCATGGTTTCTAGAATTAGTAAGGACTATCAATTCCTACCTGAATA
>NW_024425393.1:935-1226 GCF_017311325.1 Ursus maritimus | reverse complement strand
GTTCCTCTTAGGGTTCGGTTTAGGGTTAGGGTTAGGGTTAGATTTGGGTTAGGCTTTGGGTTTGGATTTAGGTTCGGGTTAGGGTTAGGATTAGGGTTCGGGTGAGGGTTACGGTTAGGGTTTAGGTTCGGGGTCAGTTTCGTGTTCAGGTTCGGGTTAGGGTTAGGATTAGGGTTCGGGTGAGGGTTACGGTTAGTGTTCGGTTAGGGTTCGGGTTCGGGTTAGGGTTCGGGTTCGGGTTAGGGTTCGGGTGAGGTTTAGGGCTAGGGTTAGGTTTAGGTTTCGGGTTAC
>NW_024425393.1:0-508 GCF_017311325.1 Ursus maritimus | reverse complement strand
TTAGCGTTAGGGTTAGGGTTAGGGTTAGGGTTAGGGATACGGTTCGGGTTAGGGTTAGGGTTAGGTTTAGGGTTTGGGTTCGGGTTAGGTTTAGGGTTAGGGTTAGGTTTCGGATTCGGGTTAGGGTTAGGGTTCAGGTTAAGTTTATGGTTAGGTTGGTGTGGGTTAGGTTAGGGTTAGGGTTAGGGTTAGGGATAGGGTTGGGTAAGGATCGGGTTAGGATTAGGGTTAGGGGTAGGGTTAGGGTTAGGGTTCGAGTTCGCGTTAGGGTTAGGGTTACGGTTCGGGTTCGGGTTAGAGTACGGGTTAGAGTTACGGTTAGGGTTAAGGTTGAGGTTAGGGTTCGGGTTAGGGTTCCTCATAGGGTTCGGTTTAGGGTTAGGGTTAAGGTTAGGTTTGGGTTAGGTTAAGGGTTTGGATTCAGATTCGGGTTAGGGGTAGGCGTAGGGTTCGGGTTAGGGATCGGGTTCAGGATAGGGTTAGGTTTCGGGTTACGTTTAGGGTTCAG
>NW_024425392.1:0-1227 GCF_017311325.1 Ursus maritimus | reverse complement strand
TCTAAAGTGTGGGAATTCCCTGCGGCAGGAGGCAGGACCTCATTGCAAGTACGAACTGCTCGTGTTTATAGCTGCTACCAAGTGAGAGAAACTGGAGGCAGCATAATGATTTTCAAAACCAAATTTTAATTATCAAGAGAAACCCACGTTGGAAGAAAAGGCAAACTTACAATTTTGCTACTACTTAACTAGAAGGAGTGTTAAATAATAACGTAAAAATTGATTTATAAAATTACACAACAAATATTTGTGGATTCCCCCTGTTTATGCTCTTATTATTTAAATCAGAGGGGGAGAAGTACTATACAGATGGCTGGTGTGAAAGAAAAGTTTTGCACCAGTTACATGTTAAAAACAGCAAGACATATTTTATTCAGATTACTGCATAAGACAGAGACCACTTCAGATAAACTGAGCTCAACTCTGATGAAACAAAATCAGGAGGCCTTTTACGTGCTGGGGTGTGCTAATGGAGAAGTACTGAGGGAGGAGGTTGGTCAATGTGATTAGACCACCTGTGTTTGCTAACTGGTGCTTATGAAGTTAAGCTCCTACCTTCCCACAGAGAATGGGAAACAGGGACACCACTTTCCAGATGATTACATTTTAAAAGATGATTGCTAGGACCCTGAGCTTTTTTGATACATTCTAGGAATATTAGATGGATTGGGTGTCTGCTCTGGAGTATTTGGTAAATATTACTTGCATGAAGAGACGAGACAAAAAATAAACGAATTTCAGTGACGTTAGGGAATACTAGAATTATAAATATGACTCAATAAGAAGCTCTACTGTAAAGAACTCATTTGTTATTGAAGTTCTTATGTAATCGGTATGTGCTATTATACAGATTAGTAGAAAGTGTTGTTTTTCTGTTCAGGAGAGTGCTAATTTAAAATAGAAAATCAGGTTAAGCTGCCCTCCAATGCCTCTGATTTTGTGCATGACCTGGTTTTCCTCCTTCCAGAGTTTTCTCTTTTATTCTCAAAGGAAACAGATGTGGACTTTGGATTCACATTCACCCCAGATAACCAAGGGTGGACCTTACTTACCAGGGTGGAAGAAGCATAACAAACTCCTGATTATTTAAAAATATTTATTACTATCTGACTGGGGTAAAGGTGTGGTGACTTTATCATCCTATTACAGGTTTCCTATGACTAAAGGAGGAAGCATTCTCTACTAAAATTACTGTCAACATTAACTTTTCCCTGTTTTTTTTTTTTT
>NW_024425391.1:0-1227 GCF_017311325.1 Ursus maritimus | reverse complement strand
TTGCTTCACTCCAGGGAAACTGAGGCCCAGAAGAGAAGGGACTAGAGGGTAGGGCTCCAGACTCCTGGTGCACTGCTCACACCCCACCAGGGAAGCTGTTAGGACGGGGAAGGGAGCTGGAGGGAACTGGGAGAGCGTACCCTCTGTGGGTCAGAGGGAAGGAAGGATGAAGGAAGCTCCCTGTACCACCTTGCAGTCTCAGACAGGTTCAGCAAGGTTATGGGGGATTCTACAAGCCAAGATGGCCCTAGGTCTGCCTTAGTATCCTTGTTGCACTCACCATTGGCTGTTAGCACCTGGTGGGAGGTGTGGCCCCGGGCGCAAACACAGGAAGGATTTCAGAGCCAGAGCCAGCAGCAAGTCTACCCCCATAGCTGGAGGTCCAGGAGGAACATGGTGATGGCTGCCACAGGGCACCAAAGCAGAAGCAGCAAGGAGGCTGGTTAGGAAGCCACTGTTGTCAACCAGGCTGTGGGGGGATAGCTGTCCACCAGGTGGGAGCAGTGGAGGTAGTGGGACTGGGTCAGAGGTCAGACTGGGGATATATCTTAGAAGTAGAGCCCACGGCCCTTGCTGAAGATGGGTGTGAAGTGGGGGGGAGGAGGCACTGGTGGGACAGCAAGCAGGCGCGAGCAGCTGGCTGCATTTATGGAGCTGAAGGACACTGGCGGGGGTGGGGGTGATGCGTGTAGAAGTGCAGAGTTTGTCTTTGGCCATGTTATATCTGATGTGCCAGTTAGCCATCCAGGTGAAGATGCAAAGTGGCGGTTGTATGTGCAAATCTGAGATCAGGAAAGCGAGTGGGCTCTATAAGGCAGTTGGGAAATAGAAATGTGGGAGTTGTCTGTGTGTAGATGGCGTTTTAAACCATGAGACTGAAGGAGATCCCCCTACGGAGTGAAGGATCTGAAGAAGGGAGGAGGGCCAAAGATGGAACATTCTGGAACACTCACAAAAACAGAATGCTGTGGAACACTCTGGAACTAGCCCAATTAGTGGGATAGAACTGTGAGAGGTGGGACCCAGAACAGGTGTATTTTGATAAAGGGACACAAAGGTAAGGTTTGTGTGGAGAGTTGGCCCATGGGCAGCCTGTCTCCTTAACCAGACATACGTCTTGGGTCCCCCCAACACCCACTGGCAAGGTCTCTCCAACTCTACCCACCAACCCTAGAGCTGCATCGATTGGAACCGGGAGGTGCTGAAGCGGGAGCTGGGCCTGACCGA
>NW_024425390.1:1005-1227 GCF_017311325.1 Ursus maritimus | reverse complement strand
CCCCAGTGTTCATAGCAGCATTGTTCACAATAGCTAAATTGCGGATGGAACCGAGATGCCCTTCAACAGATGACTGGATTAGGAAGTTGTGGTCCATATACAATGGGATATTACTCCGCTATCAGACAGTATGAGTTCTCAACATTTGCTGCAACATGGACGGCACCGGAGGAGATAATGCTAAGTGAAATAAGTCAAGGAGAGAAAGACAATTATCATATG
>NW_024425390.1:0-886 GCF_017311325.1 Ursus maritimus | reverse complement strand
ATAAGAACTAGGAAGATCGGTAGGGGAAGAAAGGGATAAAGAAAGGGGGGGTAATCAGAAGGGGTAATGAAGCATGAGAGACTATGGACTCTGAGAAATAAACTGAGGGCTTCAGAGGGGAGGGTAGTGGGGGAATGGGATAAGCTGGTGATGGGTAGTAAGGAGGGCACGTATTGCATTGTGCCCTGGGTGTTATACGCAACTAATAAATCATCGAACTTTACATCAGAAACCAGGGATTTACTGTATGGTGACTAACATAATATAATAAAAAAACATTTTAAAAAAGTTAAAAAAATGAAAATAACCAGCATTGTGGAGAACAGAGAAAAATTGAAACCCTCATATATTGTTGGCAGAAATATAAATTAGTTCAGCCACTGTAGAAACTTTTTCACAGTTCCTCAAAAAGCTAAACATAAAATTACTATATGGCACAGCATAGATATGTACCTAAATGAACTGAAAACAGGTATTCAAATAAATGTAGGTACACACTTGTTCGTAGCAGCAATTCTCACATAGTCAAAAGGAGGAAATAGCACAATATCCATTAATGTGTGAATGGATAATGCAGATTGATATATATGCATACAACAGAATGTGATTTCATCTTAAAAAGAAATGAAACACTGATGCATGTTACAGTGAACCTTGGAAACATTGTGCTAATTGAAACAAGCCAGATGCAAAAGGTCACCTATTGAATGATTATATTAATGTGAAATATCTAGAATAGGAAAATCTATAGAGATGGAACACATGTTGGTTTCCAGGGGTTGATGAGAGGGAGAGAAGGAGCAACTATTTAATGGTAGAAGGTATGTGATGATAAAAAATTTTGGAACTAGATAGAGGTGGTGATTGCATAACATTATGAATATGT
>NW_024425389.1:0-1228 GCF_017311325.1 Ursus maritimus | reverse complement strand
CCCCACCCCCCTCCCCTCTGAGGCCCTCAGTTTGTTGAACTCTTCTGAAATTCTAACGTGTTTTGGTCCAAAGCATATCATTGATTCCCTTGAGCAAAAACAAATTGAGTATCTCAGGACAAATTTTGCTTTCAGATTCACAAGAAAAAGTACGACTGTTTGAGGGTATCTTTGGAACCAGTTCATTTGAGGTTAGCTGAATTTTGGACCTGAGATGCATTGAAAAACTGAGAGCAAAACCTTCCTTTTCTTTGCATTAACAGACCAGCAACTGTTATGAACAGCTTCCCTGGTATTCATTATTCTTAATCAAGTTAGAATTAATCTAATGATAAACTCCAAAATAAAATTTTATTTATTCAGAAACATCTTGGCATCTACAAAGTGATAATGATCTCATTACTGATAAGCATTTAACAATTTAAAAAAATTATCCATACAGTAAGAACTGTTGCCTATCTGCTTGTGTTTGAGATACACTAAGTATCATTTGATAGTATTTATAGAGAAAATCTATTTCACATTCAAATCCATAATATTGTTTCTGGGTTTGGTTCACAGAGTTTCTTCTCCGAATTATAGCTTCTTTCTGCCCCTAGCCCATCTCTTGGCATCATTGTCCTCATGAACTCCTATTTCTGAATGCTACTCCTTTTGCACAGACTCAACTTCTTAGATGTTTGGCTGAATATGTCATTTGCAATTGTATACTCAGCATTGGCCTTTTCCATCTCTCTCTAGTCTCTGAATTTATTTGGAGTCTACCACATTCTTTTGGCAACCTGTAGATAAAAAGATATTCTTGTGGAAGTATTGGAAAATTTACAAACGTTAAGTTCTTGGGCCAGTGAGTGCTATTGAAGAATCTTACCTTTAATACTGTGAACTTGAAGGACACAACTCTCACCATTTCTGGCCTCTCTGTTAATATCCTGAGCATTAATGACAATCTAACAAAATAAATGAAATTTCCATGGGGTTTCTTGTTTACTGTATCAGTTAGCTTTTGCTGTGTACTAAATTACTTGAGAACTTAGTGACTTAAAATAATAGAGAATTACTATTTCTCATGATTGACTTATGGGTTGATTGGGCAGATATTCTGGTGTAGGCTGGCTCAGCTGAGGCTGGAAGCTGTAGGATGGCAATCTGGCAATTGCCCAGTGTCAACTGGGGTGACTTTCTCCTCCATGTGGTTTCTTTTTCTCTAGCCAGATAGACTGTGCTT
>NW_024425388.1:0-1228 GCF_017311325.1 Ursus maritimus | reverse complement strand
TTGTTTGTTTGTTTGTTTTTTGCGTTATTACTTAAAATTAAAAAACAATTCTTTTTTGCTACCCCTTTGGATTCAACACCCTTGAAGGACTTATACTGACTATCTCAAAGTCCACACACTGGAAAGCTCTTATTGGTTGAACTGGGGGAGGAGGGAGAGGCAGGAGGCAAAGCAGAAGAAGAGAAGAGCTTTTCATTTGCAGGCCAGAATCCTGAATGTTCAGAAAACCTGTGTTCCCCCAGGGGCAGGTATGGAGGTTGGCGGGGGAGGGGGCAGCACACCAAATCCATTTTCTCCTATCTCTTTTACCTGATTTCTCTAGTGGTTCATAAACTGAGAAAAAGCCAGTGGATACCAAGCAGGACAAAAACGGTACTTAGAGCTCAGCGAAGGACATACAGCAACTTTTGTTTTCTGTCCGACAGCTTACGAGGGGCTGGATCTGTTTTTAAGTGGTCATGGATTCTGCTTACCAGTGAATGTGGTGTTTCATTTTCCAAGGGAAAGTGAATAATAGTCCTCATCAGGAGCCTGTGTTTCAGGCCTGGTACTGAGTAATTACTGGACTGCTGAAAGCTTCCAAGTAGAAGTTCACCTTCCACTATACCGCTTGGCTCGCATTCCCATTTCAGCTACTTTAAGCTCTTGTAAACAGCGTTTGTTTTCCATTACAAGCTAGGAAATGTGACTGTGCGGCAGTGGTGCCGGGTCCCTGGAGAGGGCCTGCCAGGGAGGCCGTTTCCTCACATCTCCTTTCAGCTTGTAACTTGCTGTTGAGGTTGGGTAATCACTGAAGCTCCATGTCTTCCCATCCTATTCTGTTCCCCTAATTTATAAAACAGCCAGAGACCCGCTTGAGGACTAGCAGATCAGCCAGATGTTTCCTGAGCACAGACAGTGTGCATTTCCCCTTGCACATCATCTTGTGAGAGGGGAGGGCTGGCAGGGCGCTCACCCTGGCTGACATCATTGGGTGAGGTAGCCTGGTGGAGAATTTCAAAGCAGAGCAGCTTGGCCCGGGAAGAGCTCAGCTGGCAGCCCTGTGCTGGGATTAACTGACCCAGATGACTAGGGAGAAGGAATCAGCAATTTAAGTGTGTTTGTTCTCTGGGAAGAAGTAGACCCACCATTCCCTGAACATTCATGGGCTATGGGTGGACTTCCCCAGTGGCTCCACATACACAGTCAGGGTCACCTTCACCGTATTGCTCCGCATCCAACGCCTTGT
>NW_024425387.1:0-1228 GCF_017311325.1 Ursus maritimus | reverse complement strand
TGACCTGAGCTGAAGGAAGACACTTAACAGACTGAGCCACCCAGGTGCCCTCACTGCTTTTCTTATAATTGCTGTTGAAGATAATCTCCATTAATTTAGGCTGAATGTATTGTAGACCTTAAAACCATACCTAAAAATGTGAAACACATTTTCTATGTTCAATAAATATACATTATTTCTCCTTTATGTACAGCCACTGAAGGCCTTTCTCAATACCTATGTACTGATCCTTATGGAAACTTTGGTTTCTGAACTGACCATGATTCATTTTGCATCAAGTATTATCTCACAGTGAATGATGTAGAAAATGTATTAAAACCCATCTTGTATAATTTGCCACAACCTGACCTTTTATCTCCTTGATAGAATCAGCATTAGAGACTACTTGCTTCCTACACAGTATTTGCAAACTGATTACAATATATTCCTTGACCTTTTTTATTTTGTGACTTTGTATGCTACCTGCCTATTCTGTTTCAGCCCTTGTTTCTTTTAAACATCACATTTTATTGGCTGTTCTCTATGTTCTGTATTAAGTTGTATTGTCCCCCTCAATAAAATCACCTATGATGCTTTGAGCTATTTTTACTACTAATTTTATTAGCTAGGAACTCAGTGTCTCTCTTCTTCCCTCTCCTTTCTCTGTTCTACCCTCCTTCTTTCCTTCCTCCCTCCATTCCTCCCTCTTCCATTTCTTCCTCCTTTCTCTCCCTTTCCTCTCCTGCTATCTCCCCTATGTCTCCCAACTTCCCATTGAGAACTATGTTTCACAAAGGAAATGGTCACTTATAAAGAGTTGTAGATGGTGCATAGAGATAAAAACACATGCTACAATTAGATGTGTGTGTTTTTTTTAAAGGGAAGAGAACTGTTGGTCAGTCATAATTTAATATTACCATAGACCTAAATTAATTCACTTGATTTAAACAGTTAAAGTAATATTTGAATTCACGTTAGAGTAAGTCTGACAAGCAATTCTATTTTTTGTTTGTGACATCCTTGAATTCTCAGGGAGCCACAGGAAGTTGTGTGTGACTTGGATCATCACTTAATTCCCTATTAATTTATTTTGAGTTTTGTTTTCCACCATATAGAAAACAATTGAAAAGTATGAAATTAATAAAACCAGACCTGGATGTCACAATTAAGGAAGGGTCTTTGGATAGAAAGTATAGGAAAATTTTTTTGGCTTCCTCTGTAGCCAGTACATTGAGGGGGTTTTCTGCTA
>NW_024425386.1:18965-20700 GCF_017311325.1 Ursus maritimus | reverse complement strand
CCTGTGTGCCATCTTTAGAAAGTATCTATTCACATATTCCCCCCATTTTTTATACAGGTTTTTTTTTGGTTTTGATTTGTATGAGTGTTGTGTGTATTTTGGATATTAGCCTCTTCTCACACATATGATTCGCAGATATTTTTTTCTTATTGGGTCTCTGGCCTTTTTAATTTTTGCTGGTTTCTTTTGCCGTGTGGAAGATTTCAGTTTGAAGTTGTTCCACTTGTTTATTTTTGCTTTTGTTGCCTTTGCATTTGGTGTCCGATCTGAAGACTCTTTGCCAAAACTAATGTGGAAAGACTTAGTACCTGTGTCTTCTTGGAGGTTTATGGATTCAGGTCTTATGTTCAAATCATTCATCCATTAAAAATTTTGTGTGTGGTGTAAGAAAGTGACCCAGTTATATTCTTCTGCATTTAGTGTCCAGTTTGCCTGTTACCGCTCACTGAAGAGACAGTCCTTCCCTCATGGCATATCTTCTGCTGCTGTGTCGTAAGTTAGGATCATCTACGTGTGGGTAAGTTTCTGAGCTTTCTGTTCTGTTCCACTGACCTGGTGTCTGTGTTTATGCCAGTACCATCCTGTTTTGATGACAACAGCTTTGTAATCTAGCTTGAAATCCAGGAGTGTGTTGACTGCACCTTTCTTTCTCCAGGTTCCTTTGGGTATTTGGGGTCTTTTGTGATTCCATACAAGTTTGAGGACTGTTTTCTATTTGCTCGAATAATGCCGCTGGAATTCAGATAGGGATTTCATCACATCTGTCGATTGCTTTGGGTACGATGGACATGTTCACATAATTAACTCTTCCAGTTAAGGAGCATGGCGTAAGCTTCCATTTGTTTGTGTTGCCTTCCAAATCTTTGACCCATACATCCTGCCCCCCTCGACACACGTGTTTTTTATTTCTTTTCTGCCATGTGTTGAGTGTACTGTCTTTCTCATTTTTGGTTACTTGAATTCCTAGATTTTTTTTGATGCAATTGTAAATGGCATTGCTTTTTTAATTTCTCTTTGCGAAAGTGTGTCATCAGTATACAGAAATGCAAGAAGTTGGGTCATCTGGGTGGCTCCATAGGTGAAGCGTCTGCCTTCAGCTCAGGTCATGATCCCAGAGTTCTGGGATCGAGCCCCGTGTTGGGCTCCCCGCTTAGCAAGGGTCTGCTTCTCCCTCTTTCTGACACTCCCCCTGCTCGTGCTTTTTCTCTTCCTGTCAAATAAATAAATAAAATCTGAAAAAAAATAAAGACAACAGGTCTCTGTATATTGACTTTATATCCTGCAGCTTTCTTGAATTTGTTTATTCTAACAGATTTTTTTTGTGTGTGTGGAATCTTTCAGGATTTCATGTCCTTTGCAAATAGTGACAGTATTCCTGTATGGATTTCATATCTTTCTCTTTTTTTTAAATGATGTTAGTCACCCTACAGTACTTCATTTGTTTTTGATGTAGTGTTCCATGATTCATTGTTTGCATATAACACCTAGTGCTCATTATGACACGTGCCCTCCTTAATACCCATCACCAGGATAACCCATTCCCCTACCCCTCCCTTTCTGCAACCTTCAGTTTGTTTCCCAGTGTCAATAGTCTCTCATGGTTCATCTCCCCCTCTCATTCCCCACCTTCACGTTTCCCTTCCTTCTCCTAATGTCCTCCATGCTATTCCTTCCATTCCACATAGGAGTGAAGCCATATGATAATTGTCTTTCTCTAATTGACTTATTTCACTTA
>NW_024425386.1:9548-11053 GCF_017311325.1 Ursus maritimus | reverse complement strand
GGGCCCTACCAGTTCTCCTGCACGGGATGCTCTGTGGCGCCCCAAGGGGCATGGTTTCCTGAGGGGTGGCAGGCTGAGTCCCGTGGTGGGGCTCAGGTGTACCCAATCCCCGGGGTTAGGGTACGGATTAGGGTATGGGTTAAGGTTAGGGTATGGGTTACGGTTAGGGTATGGGTGAGGGTAGGGGTTAGGGTTAGGGGAAGGAGAGGGTACGGGTTAGGGTTGGGTTTAGGGGTTACAGGTTAGAGGTTATGGGTTAGGGTACAGATTAGGGTTTAGGGTACGGGTTAGGGTTTAGGGTTTGGGTTTAGGGTTAGGGTTAGGGTTGGAGTATGGGTTAGGTTTAGGGTACGGGTTAGGTTTAGGGTACGGGTTAGGGTACGCATAAGGTACGGTTTAGCGTGCGGGTTAGGGTACGGTTTAGGGTTAGTTTTGGCGTACGGATTTGGGTACGGTTTAGGGTACGGGTTATGGTTAGGGTACGGGTTAGGGTAGGGTACAGTTTAGGGAACGGGTTAGGGATAGGGATTGGGTATGGTTTAGGGTTAGGGTATGGGTTAGGGTATGGGTTAGGGTACAGGTTAGGGTTAGGTATGGGTAGGGTATGGGTTAGGGTCCGGGTTAGGGATAGGGTACGGGTTAGGGTATGGGTTAGGGTATGGGCTAGGGTATGGGTTAAGGTTAAGGTAAGGGTACTGGTTAGGGTTAGGGTACGGGTTACAGTTTAGGGTTTAGGGTTACGGTTAGGGTACGGGTTGGGGTTAGGGTACGGGTTATGGTACGAGTTAGGGTATGGGTTAGGGTCAGTGTTTAGGGTTTAGGGTTAAGGTTAGGATATGGGTTAGGGTACTTGTTAGGGTTATGGTTAGGTTTAGGGTACGGTTTAAGTTACGGGTTAGGGTACAGTTTAGGGTTAGGGTACGGGTTAGAGTACGTGTTAGGGTTATGGTTAGGGTTAGGGTACAGTTTAGGGGTAGGGTTAGGGTACGGGTTAGAGTTAGGGTTAGAGTACGGGTTAGGGTACGGGTTAGGGTTAGGTTTAGGGTTAGGTTACGGGTTAGGGGTAGGGTTAGCTGAAGGGGTAGGGTTAGGGGTAGGGTTAGGGGTATGGTAGGGGTCGGGGTAGGGTTAGGGTTTAGGGTTAGGGTTTGGGGTTTGGGGTTAGTGGTTAAGGTTAGGGTTTAGTGTTTAGGGTTTCGGGATTAGGGTTAGGGGTTAGGGTTTAGGGTTTAGTGTTAATGTTAGGGTTTAGGGTTTAAGGATTAGGGTTTAGGGTTAGGTTTAGGGTAGGGTTAGGGTTAGGGTAAGGGTTAGGGGTTAGGGTTAGGATTAGGATTAGGGGTTAAGGTTTAGGGTTTAAGGTTAGGGGTTAGGGTTTAGGGTTAAGGTAAAACCCCAGTAGGGTAGAAGGACTGATGCGCCGGCTGTGCGGCGAGTGGAGGAGTGGGCCGAGGTGAGGGCGCTGGCGAGCAGGAGTATGGTATCCAGCGTTTTAGTGCAGGGGG
>NW_024425386.1:9052-9538 GCF_017311325.1 Ursus maritimus | reverse complement strand
GGCTGGGAGGGCCCTGGCCGTTCTCTCGGCCTGAATGACCGGCGGTGCCCCTAGCGACCCGGGTGGTGGCGGGGTGGCAGTGTGATCCTGGCAGTGCGGTTTGGGGGTCCCCAATTCCATGCATTGCAGCTCAAGGCCCCTTGGGAGGGGCCCCTCTGGGGCCAACCTAGGGTTCGTGTTAGCACCTAGGAGTCCGGCAGGCATGATCCGCCAGCTGTGCAGTAGCGGAGGGCCAGGTCGAGGTGAGGGCACCGGAGAGCTGGAAAATGGGCCCAATAATTTTGGCATGGGGGGCCTTGGAAGGTCGCCGGGTGTTCGGAGGGCCCTGCCCGTTCTCCCACCCTGAAGGAACATTGGCACCTCTAGCGGCCTGTGTGGGGCGGGGCAGCAGGGTGCATCCGGCGCAGGGGCTTGGGGGTCCCCAATCCCCGGTGTTGCAGCACCAGGCCCGTTAGGAAGGGACCCTCAGGGGCCATCCTAGGGTTA
>NW_024425386.1:8877-8962 GCF_017311325.1 Ursus maritimus | reverse complement strand
TTTTGGTGCCCTGGGCCTTCGAATGTTGCCATGGCTCATAGCACCCTGCCCATTCTGCTGCCCTGAATAAGCAGCGGCGCCCGTA
>NW_024425386.1:0-197 GCF_017311325.1 Ursus maritimus | reverse complement strand
TAGGGTCAGCCCCAAGGATGCCAGCAGGCTCAATCCGCCAGCTGTGCGGTGAAAGGAGTGGTGGGTCGAGGTGAGGTCTCTGTGGAGCGGGAGCGTGGGCCTGGGCGTTTTGGTGTGGGGGCCTTTGAAGTTCACCATGTCTCAGAGGGCCCTGCACTTTCTCCCTCCCTGAATAATGGCAGCACCCCAAGACCCCG
>NW_024425385.1:0-1228 GCF_017311325.1 Ursus maritimus | reverse complement strand
AGCCACCCAGGCGCCCAGATAAGATTTTTGAAAAGATTTTCATGCCTTACAAATTGGTGATTATAATTTATACCAATTTGATTGGTATAAATAAAAATATTACAATTGGAATTATATTTAAAGAACTGAACAGACTTCTTTCATTAACATCTACCAAGTTAAAATTTCTTGACAAAGCAAATTAACTTTTACTCATATTTTCATGTTAAATACAGTATATTAAAATAATCATGGAACTCTGATTTGCAGAATGGCACCCACATTGTTTGAATGGTCAGAGCAGTGAGCCCACAGCTAACATGGGTGTTACTAAAATCTCACACAAACTATGAAGTCAGCATATACTTGAAGACAGAACTGTGCCCTCCGGGAGACTCCACCTGACCTCCAGGAATTATCCAACTTCCATCAGTTCTACCTCAGCCGTCCACCAGAGTTGTGATTCCTGGGGACCCAAGAAACAAACTCCCCCAGCTACAGTTAGCTGTTGAAATAGATTACATATGGTTGAGGGTCTTTGGAGTCAAGGTAGAGCAGTGAATCCCACTGTTCTTCACTGTGTAGCAATCTGCAGGTCCAGAATGGTTTACCTGCAAGCCTCCTTGTAGCACCCTTCTAGAAACACGTATGAAGCACTTTGTAGTTGGAGCTCTGCCCCAAGCCTCTCCTGACCGCCCTGACGAAGAGAGACATAGTTGCTGCATCCATGCCACATCAGTGTGCTGCTGTTCTTTCATGTGCCTTGACACGGAAGTTTGGAATTTGGGGGAAAGAAAACAGAACCAGGAAGACTTGCAGAGCTGTTTCATCTGGACCTCACAGTGTTAATGCTGAGTCTTGTCTGTTTAGTTGATGTAGTTGTTCATCTAGAAATTCATCAAATGTGTAAAAATATGAATTCTGTTTCTGAGAAAGAGCTGTGCTCTGTGGTTTGTCCTGATCTTCAGCCCTCCTTTTTCACCTGTTCAGTATGGAGGTCATGTGGTAATTGCACTTATCAACATACTTGTAGAGTTCAAAAGAAAGCCATATTTTTTTTTAATCGCGTCTGTTGAAAAACTAGAAATTAAATGTGATTTAGAGGTAAAGAAGAAAAGGTGGATTGCATAGGCAAGGGTGTCCTGCCTCTTCTCACGCGGATACAACCTCTGTTTCGGGCAACATGGCAATAGCTTTCGTCGTTAAAATGCACGAATCTTTCGATCCAGGGATTCCAGTTGTCAGCGTT
>NW_024425384.1:0-1228 GCF_017311325.1 Ursus maritimus | reverse complement strand
CCCCATGTTGGGTGTGGAGATTACTTAAATAAATAAAACTTAAAAAACAAAAAACAAAACCAACAACCGCTAACTGATCTTTGCTATGTACCAGATCCGGTGCTGAATGCATCATGGGCATTATCCCATTTGATCCCCAAGACGTAGGTAATATTAACCCATTTGATGGAGGAGAAAGTTGAAACTCAGAGAATTAAATTAATCTATCTAAAGTCACACAGCTAGTAAAGGACAGAGCCAGGAGTTGAACCCAGTTCCGTATGATGCACTTTATCCGTTCTCTCTTCAGTAGACTAGAAAGGACTGTGCTTATAAACACATACGTTTACAGCGGTGGGAGTAGGAAGCCCAGAAGAGAGAGGGAACTGTCCAAGAGATAGAAGGGAAACCAGCAGGGCGGTGTTTCCGGACGAGAAAAGAGGTCTAAGAAGGGCCCGGTCAGCAGGGCCTACTGTCCCTGAGAGATCAAGCTGGGTTGGGTGCAAGATGTGACAACTGAGAGTCAGCCTTCCAGACTGCTGCTTCTACGTGCATCGAGGAGTCAGTAAAGGGACGTGCTGAGTGGGAGGTGAGGAAGTGGAGGTGGCTGGCTGGGAAGAGGAAGAGAGAACCGAGAAAGAAGGGAGCACCCTGCGGGTATGAGGACTTAGGAGGGCAGGGCAAATAGGTTGGGGCTGGCTTGGAGATATCGGGGAAGGGATGCGAGCAGGTGAGAGGAGGACAGGGTGGGCAGGTGAGCACTTTAGGCTGAGCCAGCCACTCAGCACAAAGACGCTCTCCATCTCTTCCTCAGCAGCCTGGACATGGTCCCCCCCCCCTCCTTCCCATCCCCAACTTGCAGGCCAAGCCATCTTATCCTTATTCCTCCTACCCTCTCCCTCCCCCACTCGGCCCCCCACGGCTCCCCAGAGTTTGTTCAGAACCAGCCACCCCCACCTCCAATCTGCTGTCTCACCGTCCCTGGCCCAGCCTGGTGAGGCAGGCAGGGAGGAGTTTCCAGGCAGGAAAGGGCTGAGTCACTCAGCCCCACATCTGGTCTCAGATCTTGATACCCAGCTGGAAGGGGTAGGAAGGAAGAGGCTCCTCCCCCACAAGTTCTCCGGGCCGGTCCTCACGCAGCCCGCTGGGAGGGGCAGCTGGGAAAGGAGAGTCCGTGCTTCAAGAACGACCAGAATTTGCTGGGCTGCTTCACCCACTCTGGCGAGGGGTCCTTTGCTTCTGGGACCCA
>NW_024425383.1:0-1228 GCF_017311325.1 Ursus maritimus | reverse complement strand
TTTTTTTAGAAAGCTGGTACACATATTTATGTTTATGTGTTGTATAACTGTATAATTTTTACAAGCATAAACTAAAGTATAGAGGATTCCAAGCTGTTACGGTGAGTTATTTAGTGCGGGGCCCAGACAGGGAAGCAAGGGAAACAAAGACAGCAAGACCCACGCACAGCCAAGAACGCGCGCACGCACGCACGCACCCGTCCCTGCGTTGATAAGCGATGACTGATGAGAAGGCCACAATCTGGGGGGTCCTTGTCTCCTCCAGTCCCCACTTCCCGCTCACATGGCTGCTGGAAGGGAAGCCTGCCACTCTGCCATGCTGCTATTTTCAGGAAATGTCTCCACTGGCTGCAAGGTATGAATATGGAAGTCTGATATCATACGTTCTCTCCTCTATCAAGGATCCACCCAAATTGCCACCAGTCATGACAGCCAAGCTGCACTCAAACTCAGCTCTTGTCTACAGAAATCATGATGGGCCTGTTCTGCTACCACCATCATCGTTGCCCAGAGTGACTAAGGCTAAGACCAAATGCATGGGTCCCACGTGGGCAGGGATCTTTCCTGATCCTTTTCATCCTTTGGGGTGTCTTCCCCACGGCCCCATTCTGGACTGGCTCAGTGCTTGTGGGCAGCCGTCTCTACAGGACACTGGGGAGGGTGCAATCACAGGCCAACAATATAAAGGGAGATGGTCATCTCATTCCCCCACTCAGGACTGGAGATGCCATTCCCTGGACCCCATGTCGCAGCCTGCCCATCAGAGGAATGCAACTTTCCGGAGAAAATTCACTCTGCTCAGGACAACAGATTCTATTTTCTGAAGACTACACTTGCTAGTGAGTTCCTTTTTTATACTACGCTGAATTTCAGCCCCTTCAAAGTTCTACTGTCTGGTGTAAGTCCTACCCCCTGGAGCCATAAGGAACAAGTGTATTTCCTCTCTCACATGAGGACTGTGATAATGCCCCCTCCCCTCCCCCATGTGTTTTCTCTTATCTTGACTAAACATCCCCATTTCCCGCTTTGACTGGCGCTGAGCATGCATCTCAGGAATTTCCTGACGGCAGGTCAAGTTGTTACTCCTTCCATGCAACACGATGATTTTCATAGGATATGGGCAAAGACCCCAAATGTCCAAGCCCTTCAGAGGACCGAGTCGGTACCATCTCTATCAGAAGAAACCTGAAGCAGACATGGGCAGGATGGGGAGGAAGGCAGTTCCAAA
>NW_024425382.1:0-1229 GCF_017311325.1 Ursus maritimus | reverse complement strand
CTGGGGCCTATTGTCTTGCTTTTAACAGGTGTAAGGCCTAATTATGAGCTGCCTTGACATCTGGCAAAATTGGGAAGACCTCGAATGCTCTAAGAGTAAGTTTCCCTGCCCACTCTGCTCCTGGGGATAAGTTCCCTGAGCTCAACAACCCTCCTTTACAAGGGGAACAATGCATTTCTTTGAGTAGCGGTCCTCAGTTCCCTGCCAGCTTCTGGAATTATTCAAACAAGCCAATCGCGCTCCCCCATGGCAACCAGGGGATGCTCTGTTCTCTGGCTCCTATAAAACCTGTCCCCAGAGCCCCTGGGCTATTCATTCTCTCCCCAGAGGCAACCACCATGTGGCCCAGCCCTTCACATCTCCCCTGTCCCATGCATCTGGTAAAATCCGAAGACCCCCTAGCTCAGAGACACTGCCTATGCTCCCCCAGGCTGGGAGTTTCTCTTTGTTCAAACTCTGCACACGCCTCTATTACATAGCTTGGCCTGGTGCACGATGATGGAGTGCAATCTTTCCCCTTCTCAGCTGAAATCCTCACAGGTAGGAGCTTTAGAGATTTTAGGGACAGAGATGTGCAGAAAATTGTGGGTACTGTGACGGGCTGGGTCATTGCCAGGAAACCAGGACAAGGACATGGGTGCTGGAGGAGTGAAGACACACACGTGCTCTGGGCTGAGCCCAGCAATAAACTGGAGTGTGCCGGACATGCTGAGCCCAAGAAAGTGGTGGAGTAGCGTGGCTAGCAGCGGTCTCACCATGGCCGCTCCGTGTGTCCACACAAGCCTCATGTGCCAGAGTGTTGCACTGAGGGCTAGCTGGGAAGCTAAGCCATTTGAATAGAACACGCCCAATCTGAAACCCAGTTCTCTCCTAGCCATCCCAATGTCACCTCTGGGGCCACATGCCAGGACCTACAATGGGGCAGTACATGGATTTTTGAAGAAACCGCTTATACAGACGGAGTGTTTTTTCAATTTATTCTGATACCCAGGAATCAGAAAGAATTGCTGTTATCAATAGTAATAATAATAGCAATAATAACGATAGCATAAGCATTTGCTGAGTGAATGTTAAGTGCCTGACACTGTTCTGTTTTTTTCATGCATTTATTCATGTGTTCCTCCCAACTCCCGGAGGAGATTCTATTACATTCTTCATCACTAAAAAAAAAAACAATGCACAGAGACATCAAGTAACATGTCCAAGGCCACACAGCAGCCTGGTTCTAG
>NW_024425381.1:0-1229 GCF_017311325.1 Ursus maritimus | reverse complement strand
ATAAAATTAAATACATTGAAAGGATAGAATGTAACTATAAATGAAAATTGAAAAATACTTTAACGAAACAAAAAAACAAAAAAAAAGGAAGAAGAAAATAAAGACAGAGAGAGAATATGATCAGAACGGAGACTAGAACCATACACCAGATTTGGGGTATATTTTGGTCTGTTAGAAAAAACTGCATCCCAAAATTGTAAAGAAAAAAAGTTGCATATATACAAAAAATAAGATTAAGTACAATGAAGGGATAGAAGGTAACTGTAAAAATGAAAATTAAAAAAGATTTTAAAGAGTTGATAAAATAAGAAATTCGTTGAAACAGGAACGAAGAGAAATTTTTAAGAAAAAAAGAAAAAGAATAAAAAAGTTGAAAGACTAAAGCATCATGGGGAAAAAGCCATGCGTTCTATGTGCTGTATTCCCCTAGTGAGGGAGTTTTGCACTTCTCATTGATGAGGAAATTTGGCCTAGACTGGATATTCTTGCTGATCTTGTTGGGGGGGAAGGTGGGAGGGGGGAGCTGTTGCTTCGATTTTCAGGTGTCTTTGTTCGAGGCGGAATTTCAAGGCCCTTCCCAGCAGCCAGGCTAAGTAATCCGCTCTGGTTCACTCACTGTAGCTTTTGTTCACTTTAAGTAGGCTTTCCGTCCACTTTAGAGGATGAGACAGAAAACGGCCACCTCCCAGTCTTCGGACATGGAGCCAAAAGCTCGGTTCCCCACTCCTCAGTGAGCCCTCAGAGGAAAGCAGTGCATCCCTCCTGTCCCCCTGGTCTCCGGCCTTACTCCGTGCTCACCCGGCCTGTGACCGAGCACTTCGATCTCAGGCACGTGACCCCAACTGGAGTCACCAAACCCCGCAGACTCCTGTGATGTGCTCCCGTGCCACTCCTCCCGGGGGAGGGAGGGGGTCTCCCCAGTTCTACTACTTGTTGGCCCCCTGCTCAGAGGGCAGTCGCCCCACCGAGCCATGGCTCCCAGATTACGGCAACCCCGAGCTGAGAGCCCACTCCTCGGCTCACTCTCTGAGGCCGGCTTCCCCACTCCGATGTCCGGAAGCCCTGCTGCACTCAAGCACCCCCGGTCTTCCTGCGCACTCTCGGACCCTGTGCCCCTGTCCCACCTAAGGTTCCCTCCCTTTCAGGCAGGAGCAGACTCTAAATGTCCCTGTTTTATGCTCCGCAGCTCTATCACTTGCCAGTACCAGCTGACAGAGGCTCTCCCGCCC
>NW_024425380.1:0-1229 GCF_017311325.1 Ursus maritimus | reverse complement strand
ACACACACACACACACACACACACACACACACACTAACACTTGCTCTCCCTCTGGAGGGATAAGCAAGGGCAGAACCATAATCACAGAGCCACAGTCATTTTCCTCTGAGGATGATGTCTTTACAGTGCAAGTCAGATCACGCAAACCTCTCAAAAGGCTTCACAGATTGCCCAGAATAACAGGCAGAGCTTCACGATGGCCCTCCCCAACACCCCCCAACACTCTCTGACCTCACTTTGTGACTCTCTTCATTGCTCACTCTGCTCAGAGCCACCAAGCCTCCTGCTTCGTTTCAAACACACCAAGTGCCTTTCTGCCTCAGGGCCTTTGCACTTGCTGTTCTCACATATCCTTCAGGGTTTTTAGAGCATGCCTGAGCCACATTCCACATTCCCTCCCTTTCCCTTGTCCTTGCTTGTGTTCTGTAGTGCTTCTCACTCTCTGATCCCTTATATGCTTACTCCTTAACTGTCTTCCTTACCCTAACAGAAGATAAACCTCATGAAGGCAAGGACTCTAGTCTTCTGTTCACTGCTGAATTCCCAAGTGGTTAGCACAGGCCTGGTACACGGTGGGGTCTTCGTATTTGTTCAAAGAAAGAGTGAATAAACAATGCATCCATACAATGGAAAAATATCACAACCAATAAAATGAATGAAGTGGCAGGATTCTTGGATCCTTGGATCTGGGCAGCAGTCCTGGATCTATGTTAAAAAGCTCTGAACTTGTCAAAATGCGAAGAAATGGAAATGAAAATAAGATTCGATTTTTTCTTCAAACTGGCAAATTTCTGATTGAAGATATCATTGCTGGAATAGATGGAATAACATATCCGAAGCCATAAAAAGTTCCTATCCTTTGACTTAGCACCTCTCCTTCTAGGACTCTCCTTCAGGAAACTAGGTGAGCTCACGGAATTACGATCATTACAGGATTATTTACAAAATTAATAAGATCTTACAAAATTGGCAACAGTTTGGATGTCTGACAGCACAGAAACAGTTAAAAAGATATATTTCTTTTTAAAAGATTTTATTTATGTATTTGAGAGAGAGAGAGCGAGAGAGCGTGTGCGCCAGTGGGAAGAGGAGCAGGAGAGGGACAGAGAATCTCAAGCAGACTCCATGCTGAGTATGGAGCCCAACGCAGGGCTCGATCTCATGACCTTGAGGTCATAACCTGAGCCAAAATCAAGAGTCAGGCATTTAACCAACTGAGCCACCCAGGT
>NW_024425379.1:0-1229 GCF_017311325.1 Ursus maritimus | reverse complement strand
CCGGCCTATCCCATTCCCCCACCCCCCTCCCCTCTGACAATAGGCCCTCCTAATACCAAGCCTGCTTCTGTGAAGTTTTTTTGGCTATGCCAAGATTGATGACCTGTGGTTTGCTATAAACATGGCTTAATGTATTCCATATGCAAGTTCAGACTGATCAGATTGATTGTCATTTATTTTATTAGAAACAACAGGGACTGACCAAAAATTTAGACTTTCTACCACTTTGGGACAAATTTCATGTATGAAAACAGGCTTTTCTGTATGACCGATAAACCCTTCTTCCTTAAAGGACTGTCTTTCTGCCTTTCCCCCCCACATGGCTCAGGAAGTACAATTTTTTCCTGTATGTTACCCTTCGACTGCAGAGTGCTCATTACTTTTACCCAGTACTGTAACAGACTGACTGGAACTTCAAATCCACACAACTGGCACATCGGTACCCGCTGTCGCCTCTGCACAGGCCGTGTTCCTCCCTCAGGAAGCTGCTCATCCTTTTAGACCCATCTCTATGAAACCTTTCTAATTACACACCAAGACCCAATAAGAACATTAGCATTTGCTTCCCATTTACACCCTAACTGCTGCTCAGTAACTTTTATAGCACTTAAATCTATGCTGTTTTGCCTCTGAGTAAAAGCAAGTTCTCTCTATAAGCAACTGTTAGAAGGTAAGCAGGCCGTATGCTTTTGTGCATGTGTGTACGCGCCTCCTTTTACTCAACTTTAAGACAAGACAAAAAGCAATGTGCTTATTCATCTGAAAAAGAATTATAGCACATGAGTAATGTCTGTGCATTCTTGCAGTACATTCCAGTGTATTACTAACTGCTTTGAGACAAGGCCACCGTATTATGTACTGATCGCTGATCAGGCTTATTGTCTGTTACACAATTCCGGGGGATGTCTCCATTGCTTTTAGCTCTATTTTACCAGGTGGAAAAAATATCTGCTTAAGCAAAATGCTAGCTATGGTAGCCTGCTTAAAAATGTTGAACCAGACAACAAAAAGAGCACCCACGTGGCCTGCCTTGACGTCTTCTCAGTGCATGTAGCACAAGTGCCCCATGAACACTAAATCCTCCCAAGTGCAGCGTGTGTGAAAGGAGAGCAGACCAGCTACTGCTGTGCATCTCACCTCTTCATAAACCTCCCTCACAGCGGCGCCGCCGGGCTCCTCCTCTGGCTCCATGCCTCCTCCGGGGACAATCCACTGGTCCGGGTACCGGC
>NW_024425378.1:0-1230 GCF_017311325.1 Ursus maritimus | reverse complement strand
TTATTTTATTTTATTTTATTTTATTTATATACTGACAGTGAAAGGGGGGGAGTGGCAGATGGAGAGGGAAAAAAAAGATCTTAAGCAGACTCTATGCCAAGCTCAGAGCCTGACAGAGGGCTCAGATTCACAACCCTGAGATCATGACCTGAGCTAAAGTCAAGAGTGGACGCTTAACCAACTGACTGAGCCACCCAGGCACCCCTACCTTCCCCACATTTCAAACATAAATGTCTTAACTATTCCTTCTACATATATGGAGCACCATATCAAATGATACAATGTTGCACAAACATCAAACCTAACAAAGTCCTTAGGAAAAAGAGAGTCCATTATATTTACCCTTACTTTCCCAGTCCATTGTTTTTAATTCCTTCATGAAGTTTCAGTCCTCGTGCTGTTATCTTTTCCCTGATATTTGAAAAATTCCTTTAGCAATTCTTTAAAGACAGATCTGCTGGAGCTAAATGCTCTGCTTTCCTTTGTCTCAGAATATCTCTTTTCTCCCTTAAAACCCTAAAGGATAGAATCACGGGATATAACCCTCAGGGCTGACAGTTCTTGTCTTCTAGCACTTGAAAAATGTCACTTCTTTCTGGCTTGATAGTCACAGATGAGAAGCCCACTGACATTTGATTCCTTTTTCCCTTATAGATTTGCATAATTTCTATGTAGCTGCTTTTGAGACTTTTTTTCTTTTTCTTTAGTTTTCCTCAGTTTGATTGTGACATATCTTGGCATGAATTTCTTTGGGTTTGTCCTGTTTGGCTTTTTCAATATGAATGTTTATGCTTTCTGCCCAATTTGTGAAATTTTCAGTCAGTATTTTTGGAAGTTTTTTTGGTTTAGTTTTCAGTCTATTTTCAAAGTGAGTAGTTTATATTCTATATTCAAGTTTATTTATCCTTCTGTATTCTGTAATCCATGATTGAGCCCAGGCAGTGAGGTTTTTTTTTAATTCCATTCTTAGATTTTTCAGTTCTATAATTCCCACTGGATTTTTAAAAACCATCGTCAAATAATTCCAATATCTGTGTCATCTCAGTGTTGTGATCTGTTGATTATCTTTTCTCTTTTGAGAGTTTCCTGGTCTTTGGTATGAAGAGTGATATTCAATTGTATTCTAGACATTTCAGGTGTTGTGTTTTAAGACTCTGGATTTTACTGAAATCTCTTATTTATCAGACCTCCATTACAGTAGAGTGCAAGTCCAGGCTTCCCACTTGGCCT
>NW_024425377.1:0-1230 GCF_017311325.1 Ursus maritimus | reverse complement strand
TTTTTTTTTCAAAGAGGACAACAAAATGCTCAAAAGGCACATGAGAATATGCTCAACATCAGTAATCATCAAAGAAATGCAAATGAAAACCACAGCGAGCTATTACCTCACATCTGTTAGAATGGCTAGCATCAAGAAGTCAGACAACAGGTGCTGGTAAGGATATAGTGAAAAGGGAATCCTTATACACTGTGGTTGCAATGTAACTTAGTCCATCCGCTATGGCAAACACTATGGCGGTTCCTCCAAAACTAAAAATAGGACTACGCTACAGTTCATCAGTTTCACTTCTGGGAATGTCAATTTCCTGTTTTTATGTCCTTCGCATACAAGATACATGTACATCTGGGTTTATTGCAGTACTATTCACAGTAGCCAAAATAAGGAAATAACCCAAATGCCTATCAATGGATAGGTGGATAAAAAACAGGTGGTATATATACACAATGGAATGTAAGTTAGCCATAAGAGGATATCCTACTATCCATCAGGATATGGATGGACCTTCGGTACGTTATGGTAAACAAAAAAGCCAAAGACAAGTAATGCATGATATTGCTCATATGTGGGGTCTAAAAAAATAAACATATGAATAAAAAGATAAAGAATAAAACGGCAGTTACCAGGAGATGGGGGTGAGGAGATAAAATTGCTGGTGTTTAAGGGTACAAAGGTGTAACAAGTATTAAAATAGCTTTGAGACTTAATGTATGTTTATTGAATATTGTACTATTTTGTATGTTGTAATAAGTACGTAATTTGATAAATATCAACAGCAACCATATTACAATACAAAAATGTATCAAAATAGTGTAATATACACCTTAAATTTACACATTACATGCCAAATTTATCCAATGAACATCTTGCTCATTTTGTTACTCATGACATAACGTGTATACCCACTCAAATGTGTATTTTTCTGCTATTTCTTGTTTAATTATTCATGCAATTGTTCTTTTGCTGCTTTTACTTACTATTTGTATCATTTTATATATTTAATAAATGTTTTATAGGAGGAACAATAGGAAAGAACATGAAATTTAGAGCCAGGTGAGTCAGTTTGTTTCTTCCTTGTTTCACTTTTTAGCTGTGCAACTTTAGGAAAGCATGTAAGTATAGCCATGTATATATTTGAATACCTATTTGCAGAAAGATTTATCTGCTTAGTGGCAGGCATATCTGAGGGCTGATATAGAACCACAGCCATGACCCTGCGGACACCTCCAG
>NW_024425376.1:0-1230 GCF_017311325.1 Ursus maritimus | reverse complement strand
TTTTTTTTTTTTTTTTTTTTTTTTTTTTTTTTTTTTATTCTAGCCATTCTGACAGCTGGAAGGTGATAATTCATTGTGGTTTTAACTTGCATTTCCCTGATTAGTGATTCTGAGCACGCTTCCACGTGTTTGGTCACCTGTATGTCTTGCTGTGGATTAGTTTTCTCATGCTATGTTGGGAAATGTCTTGCTGGTAATGAACATTAAACCTACTTGATTTTCATGGAAATACATTGGATCTATAGGAGAGAAAGGAAGGACAGTCTGTATAACTATTAAATACTACCTGCCCTTTTTGTAATCGTAGCTGACCTGTAAATAATCTTAGGTATACAACAGTGATTCAACAACTAAAAACATTACAAAACGCTCACCAAAGTAAGCGTTACTGACTATATTCCCTATGCTGTACTTCTCATCCCTGTGACTCAATAACGGGAAGTTTATACTTAATCCCCTTATTTCACCCATTCTGCCACTCCCCTCTCCTTTGGCAACCGTCGGTTCTCTGTATGAATGTGTTTGTTTTTTAGATTGACGTAAGTGAAATTATGGTATTTTTTTCTAACTGGATTTAGCATAATACCCTCTGGGTCCGTCCATCTTGTTATAAATGGCAAGATCTTGAAGCTGAGTAATCCTGCATGGTGTACGTCAGTCGTCCGTGGGACGCCTGGGCTGCTGCTGTATTTTGGCTATTATAAACAATGCTGCTGTGAACATAAGGGTGCACATGTTTTCTGGACTAGTCTGTTTCCTCTGAGTAAATAGTAGCGGGATAACTGAATCACACGGTAATTCTGTTTTTGAAAGAACCTTCCTGATGGTTTCCACGGTGGCTGCACCATGTTACATTCCCACCAGTCGTGCACGAGGGCTCCCTTCTCTCCACTCATTATGATCTTGAACTAGGCATTCTCCCTGGTACGAGGTGATATTTCATCGTGGTTCTGATTTGTGTTTCCCTGATGATGAGTGATGTGGAGCGTCCTTTCATGTGTCTGGCCATCTGGAGGTCGTCTTTGGAAAAAGGTCTATTCAGGTTGTCTGCCAATTTTTTAATTGGATTGTATTTATTTGGTGTTAGCTGAATTCTTTGTTTTGGATGTTAGCCCCTTAGCAGATATCATTTGCAAGTATCTTCTTCCATTGAGTAGGTCATCCTATGAATTGTTTTCCTTCACTGTGCAAAATGTTTTTAGATGTAGTTCCTTTAGATTTTTTTTTTTT
>NW_024425375.1:19827-20777 GCF_017311325.1 Ursus maritimus | reverse complement strand
TCAGTGTCTTCAGGCTTTTTCTTGTTCATAGGGTGGACAGTTATTGCCATGATCCTTGCTTGTGGAGCCCTCTACTTTTGTCTTCATGTGCCTTCAATCTCCCTTCTCCTGAAATGTGTCTTGACTTCAAGATATTTGGGCACACGCTGCTTCCATTCATATAACCAGGTCTCCAAAAACAGCCGAGAAGCCTGTGTCTAGATGTCAGCTTATGTAGCAAAACACACGTTTTCTTTGACATTCCACCTTTTACATTGGCTGTTATCCTAAGTTAGAGGTTTACAGAAATATCAGCCATATGCTTTCACTCAATGTGTTACCCTCCCAGAGGTATGGACTAGTGAAAATAGAGAATATATGTGTCTTTACATATATCCATTGAGTATCCAGCCTTTCACACACAATGACAGACCAAGAAACCCATTGACAGAGATGGATAGATACGCATGTACATAGGGAGTTAGTAACATAGAAAAAAGAAAAGGTAATATTTTGAGATGAAGAGACATATGAATTTCTGTATGTAGACAATTGCATCCTTGTGCACATAGAGCTCCAGCTTTAGAAAAGCACGAGCCTCTATTCATGTGGTTGTGAGGTAATGCACAGGTCAGGTCCCCTGAGTCTGCATCCAGCGCGCTGTGCAAAGGCGAAGCTCTGGTCTTTCGCATGACTGGGCAACAGGTCTTAGCTCGAGGTGCTCACATGTAGGAGGAGGAAATCACACAAGATGATAGAGTTTCACACGTTGTAGAACACGAGTATGTTAGGTACATAAGCTCTCTCTCCCACCAGTAAACTGGTGTTCGTCATGTTGGACCAGATAGCTGTCAGGTCAGGCAACTAATTCATTCTGGAAGCATCATGCACATTATTTTGGGAAATGGCCACTTAGTGTGTCCTCAGGCAGTCAGCAAAAGCATTTCTGAGACCTTTATGTGACTCCTTAA
>NW_024425375.1:9666-10638 GCF_017311325.1 Ursus maritimus | reverse complement strand
AAAAACTGCCCTTACACATCCCCTGAAGGGACCCCTTCAGGTACTGTTTAAAAACAAAGCAGTGTAACTCCTGGGAGTTCACCCTTGGCTTCACATGTCTCTACTAAAATAAATAAAATAATTTAAAAAATCAGAATTTCACACAATTAGAGGGCTACTCAAACTGAGGCTTCTCAGAGATCCTCTGGAAATAGCCAGTCTTCAGAAGCAGGCAGCTGCCCCAAGATTTTCAGAACAGGCAAATTGTGATGGCTAGTGGGCAGTTTCCACACAAGATATTGGGTCAAGACTCCCATTTGATTCTTTTTCTGTTTTGTATCTGCTCAGTTAAAATAATTCTTCTCATTTTCCATAAACCCTTGTTGCCATTCACCCAGAATGACCCCTTTACTCCCGTTTTCTTATTCTAATCATTCTACTAATTATTACCCTTGATAGGTCAGAACATCCCTGACGTCACTCCTGGGTTTCTGACTGCTGGATGTGCCATCCGTCCGCAGACCCCCCATGGTACGTCCCTCTGGGAACTTCTGATTTCATCAAATGAAATGAATCACCAAGGTTGGACATTCCAACTCCTGTGTCAGCTCCAAACCGAGGCCGCTTGTGATGATTCAGGCACACGACTTGGAGGAATTGCTACGTCTGCCCCAAATGAGAACAGTGTTCCCTTTGGTGGGAAGTGCATAAATAGAAAAAGCCTGTAAGAAATCTATCTCTAATGTTGGCAAAAGTGACTGGTAACTCTTGGCATGTCACTTAATCTCTCTACGTTTCAGTGCCTCCCACTAGAATATGGCTTACAGCCCCTGCTCTGCCCCCACCCACCTCAATAGGGCTGACCTGAGGATTACAGGAGATGGTAACAGGTATTGTCCACGAGCAGTAAAGCATCCTCCCCATGTAAAGCTAAGAGTGAGCGTCCATCCTCTCTTGCTGTGGAGCCATCCACGTCCCCTCTCTGGATTCCAC
>NW_024425375.1:0-934 GCF_017311325.1 Ursus maritimus | reverse complement strand
CCCCAGCCCCAGGGCAGGGACAGGGACAGGAAGCCGCCTCTGTGCCACCCTCACCCGAGTACTTTGGCTGTGGAGCTGAACAGCAGGTCAAGCACAAGCTTGGTTTCTAACTGTGCTTGCTTCCTGTGAGCTTGGACAGTGAGCGTCCTGAGCCACCGACCTGTTCCCTCCCCAGACAGCTGGAGTTTAGGAAAAGGTGTTACCTCAAACATTTACCTAAATCCAGCCAGTTTCGAGTGTGGATGGCAGAAAGCTGGCAGGTAGAGGGTGCTGAGTGGGAAAAGGCCAAGGGAGTCTGTGCGTGGCAGATGCATCTGGGGACAACGAGGTCACTGTGGGCAGGGGTAGAGGAGGACTTTGGGAAGACAAGAAAGAGGAGGTCACATGTAGGAATTGCCTATTCCATGAGGGGGTCATGTCCTGTGACTGTCATGGCAGCCCTGGGAGGGCCGGGTACCGGTACCGCCATTCTCACAGATGAATAAAGGGAGGCTCAGAGAAGTTTGAGGACTGGCCCAGGCTCGGATGCCAGGACCAGACTCTGGATTCTGGTTGGGCCGACCCTGATGTGGGCCTGGCGTGTGAACAGGGAACAGAACTGGGGGAAATGAGAGGGGTTGAGGAAGAGGGTCCAGGATGGTTTGTGCCTTTCTTCACAGGTCACCAGCCCTGAAGTCCTGTTCTGCCTCAGGGGGGAGCACGGCAAGAGCCCGGGGGCGGGTGGAGGCCAGTTCAGGACTGGGAGGTAGACCAGGGGTCTAAAGGACTGGCTATGCAGGGATGAGGAGGAAGGGCTGGGTGAACTTGCAGGGGCCCGGGGCCCAGGAGAGGGGACACTGGGACTGTTGTCACCTCCCATGGAGCTCCCTTCACTGCTGCTGGGTCCCTCTTGGTCTATTTTTAGGGCACCTAGTGGGCTTCCTACCCCGAGGAG
>NW_024425374.1:0-1230 GCF_017311325.1 Ursus maritimus | reverse complement strand
TAAATAAAATCTTTAAAATAAATAAATAAATAAATAAATGGTCATTCTTGAGAATGGGAGAAAAAAGCTATATGACCTGGCAAATTTGGAAGTTCACCTGGACACTGTTAGAGGCTTCAGTAGTCAGACAGGATACTCCCAGATCAGCTATCTACGTAAAGAAATAATCACAGGATTTCTTTACTTAAGCCTCTTTAAAGATACTGTATCATTTATTTAATATGTTTGAGTCAATCTTAAGAAATATAAAACATTGAAATGTAATGCAATGGCAAATTTAGTACATCTACTACTCAGAAGAGCTCAGAAAATATACTTTTTTGCTTTTCTATGATCAAACTAAACTTCCCCTTTAATACACCATGTTAGTTACTGAGGAGATTAAAAGAAACACACGTAAACTTGCCAGTTATTGTAGCAGAATCTTTTGAATGTAAACAATCTATTGTGTTGGCTCTTTACTCAGATAATTCTTACTTAATGCTCTTTCACATCCTCACCCCTCATGTCTTCTCTACCTGCTCACTCCTTTCCAAGAAGTTGTCTGGGTGTGTAGGTGACTCCTATGACAGTTACATGTACAGTT
Source organism: Ursus maritimus (assembly GCF_017311325.1). Taxonomy (NCBI): domain Eukaryota; kingdom Metazoa; phylum Chordata; class Mammalia; order Carnivora; family Ursidae; genus Ursus; species Ursus maritimus. Next base: position 644 of record NW_024425374.1, on the reverse strand, counting down.
GCTTTGCCAAACTGGTAACAGCTGAGGTGTGAGTGGACTTAACTGATCTTTTGGACTGTTGTGCTGACATCCACCACTAAGTCTTTGATTTCTTTTTGTGTTGAAAAATCTCTACATGCTACGGAAGCCAGGTTTCTGTTTGTTCTTCTTCTCTTCTTGGCACTCATTGAGGCACGGATGAATTTTTGGACACATCACAGATAACATTACTAATGAGGAATCCTTCTGTCTTGAGTTAATCCAACTAGGACATTGCCTCTGGTAGCCTTTCTCAGTGATGAGACACCCCTGTGAATGCAGCCTCCTCCTACAGTCTTGCAGCCTCCCTGAGGCAAAGTGAGATGAAGGAGGCCACTAGCCTGCTGTTGTCAGGGTCTAGGGTCCTTCACGCCTACTTTGATGTTTTCTAGTTCTCATTGGCACCAGGCAAATCTCTAGGTACAAGAAGTAGGGGGATGGTTGAGGTCCTCAAATAAATTGATTAATAAGATTCAAAATATTATTTCCTATGTCCATATTCTTTTTTAAAAAAAGATTTACTTATTATTTACTTTTAGAGAGAGAGATCGTGTGCATGAGTTGGGGGAGAGAGAGAGGGAGAGAGAATCCTTAAGCAGACTCCCCACTGAACACAGAGCCCCACA
>NW_024425373.1:0-1230 GCF_017311325.1 Ursus maritimus | reverse complement strand
AAAAAGCCAAACTCATAGAAACAGAGTAGAATGGTGGTTGCTAGGGGCCAGGGGCCAGGGTGTGGGGTCGGGGGTGGGATGGGAAGATATTGGTTAAAGGTACAAAATTCAGGTTAGAAGATGAACAAGTTCTGGGGATCTAGTGTACAGCATGGTGACTACAGTTAATAGTACTGTATTGTATACTTGAAAGTTGCTAAGAGAGTAGGTTTTAACTATTACTACCACATACACACCAAAAGGTAACTATGCGAGGTAAAGGGTATGTTTTAACTAACCTTATTGTGGTGTTAACCATTTCACAATATATATGTATATCAAATCATCATGTTGTATACTTAAACTTACACAATTTTTTCATGAATTTTATCTTAATAAAGTTGGAAAAAATTGTTCATTTTTATTACTGAGTAGTATTCCATCATATGGTGTATTAGTTTCTTAGGGCTGCCCTAACAAATTACCACGAACTTAATGGCTTAAAACAATAGAAACATATTCTCTCACAGTTCTGGAGCCTGGAAGCCTGAAACAAGATCTGCTGTGGGGGCTCTGAGGGAGAATCATTTTCATGTCTCTCAGCTTTTGGTGGCTTCCAGCAATCCTTGGAGCACCCTGGCTTGTACATGTATTACTTCAATCTGCCTCCATCTTCACATACTTTCTCCTCTGATGTGTCTGTCTCTCCTGTTCTTTTCTTTTCTAAGAACACTTGTCATTGGATTCAGGGCCCACTCCAATCTAGGATGATCTCATCTCAAGATCCTTAACCTAATTATATCTGCAAAGACCATTTTTCCAATGTATTTATAGTTTCTGAGTGGACATCTTGGAGGGCCACCATTCAACTCACTAATATGGATATACCATAATTTTTCTCTCCATTTACTGGTTGATGGACATTTGAGTTATTTTCAGTTTGGTTTCATTGATTTCTATTGTTTTCTATTTCCATGGTGTCCACTATAATCTTTATTATTCCTTTCTCCTACTTACTTTGAATTTTACTTACTCTTCTTTATCTAGCTTTTTAAGGTAGAAGCTGAGATCATTAATTATACGCCTTTTTTCTTTTCTTATACAGACATTTAATGCTATACATTTACTTCTAATTATTGACTTAATTGTAACCCACAAATTTTGAAGTATTGTGTTTTCACTTTCATCTAGTTTAAAATACTTTCTAATTCCAGTCCCCCACCCCCCTCCCCTCTGAAGCCCTCAGTTTGT
>NW_024425372.1:0-1230 GCF_017311325.1 Ursus maritimus | reverse complement strand
CACGACCTGAGCCGAAACCAGGAGTCAGACACTTAACCGACTGGGCCCCAGGCAGGGACTTCTATCTACTGCTCTATCCCCGGGGCCTGGAATAGTGCCTGTCTGTAGCAGGGACGAAGGAAGGAAGGAAGGAAGGAAGGAAGTTAGTTCTTATGAGGATCAAAAGAGAAAATACTGGTGAAGTGCTGGGGCGCTCATAAATGACAGCTGTGATTGTCACCAGCCCAGTTCACAGGTGAGGGAACCAAGGGCAGAGAGAGGAAGCTACGTTATTCGAGGTCATAACAAGGGTCGGAGGAAAGGTGCGGGGAGAACCCAGCTCTGACTTTTCCAGGGCACAAGGTTTTGGTGTTTTTTTTTTTTTTTTTCCTATTCTCGTGCCACCTAGAAAACCAGCAAAGGACAGAGACAAAGAGGAGCTGCTTCTGTAGTAGAGATTGTGAGGAATGAGAAGGAGATCGTGAAAACCCTCCAGAGGTTTCTAGGCAGGCAGAAAGAGGCCTCGGACCGAAACAAGGCAGGCACACGCAGGTCTCCGATAAGCAGGCTGGTCAGGTGTGTCACAGGCTCCGGGTAGGAGCAGGGGCACGTGCCCAAGAGAAGAGCGTGAAGGACACCCAGAACAACATCTGGGACCAGAGGGCCAAGATAAAGAGGGACAAGTAACAACACGGGACTCAGTTTCTCCAGAGCGTAAAATGCTAAAGAGGAGTTAGACTGTGTCATACAGATGGGGAAACTGAGGCCTGGAAAGTGGAGCGACTCAACCAAAATGACATGTTCGTGATAAAAGGCTTTGTGGGGTCTTGGGGTGAATAAGTCTCTGTAAAAGGCAAGAATAGGTCGAATCAGGAAAAGAACTGGCAATACAGAGATGACACTAGCCATGTTAGTATGTTCCAGTCTCCGTGCTAAGAGCTTGGCATGCTTTATCTGCTTTCATCTTCTGACAACCCTCGGGTTTATCATTATGCCCATTTTCCAGATGAAGCAAGTGGGGCTCAGACACCCAGCTAGTGGTGAGAAGCGGAGCCCAGCACGGCCTGACTTGCAAGTCCGTGTCCCTAAACAGCACCATGAGAGGCTGACAAATCACCCTATTTGAAAAAAATCTGCCAATATTTCAGGGTCCTGAGTTAAAAGAACCCATAACATACAACGTGTGTCCGAATTTTTAGTGTGTTGCGGGTAGGCATAGAATTGAGAAGGAAAAAATGTGTTTCCTAAGCC
>NW_024425371.1:0-1231 GCF_017311325.1 Ursus maritimus | reverse complement strand
AGGACCCTGGGATCAGGACCTGAGCTGAAGGCAGACACTTACCAACTGAGCTACTCAGGTGCCCCTGGGTGGACTTTTTTAAAAAAGAAAAGAATGTAAGAGCCCTCAAGTGGCTCAGACCCTTTCTCAGTAACAAATGGGGAACCTGATCTGAACTGGTTATGTGTTTCAAGATTCTAACCAGGGAAGAGTACAGGACTTTAGAGCTTTATAATTTCCTCCATACATCACTTACCAGAAAAGCATCATGTTTTCTTGATGACAGCAAATTGAATTCAGGTGTTGAGGAAGACAGAGCCCAAGAAACCACGACAGAGTGAGGGAAATGAGAGACCAAGAGGTCCCAAAGAATAAAGAGAGACACTTATCAATTCCTGGTGTTGTCTGTAGTAGAATTTTAGAATGTTTTTTGTTTTTGTACATTATTTACATAAATTCAAACCAACACATATTTATTGAACAATTGATACAGCTAAATTGTGATGACCATAGTATTGTATTTCCCATTCTTTTCTATTTTACTGAAAATTAGTCTTTCAAGGGCCATGTGAGAACTGCAACTCCTACCATCATTGATGTTAAATACTTATCAAACAGTTCTACGATTCATCGTTGTTGGGCTTATGACCAGCACAGGGCTGGGGTCAGAATTCACATTATTTGTTGAATAAATAAACTCATTCATTTCATTTCTTCATTAATATCTCGGTCAGCATTACTAGGAAATGTAGTTTCGTACAATGTTTTCAATTTAACTAATGTGTTACGCATCCAAATTTTAAAATTCTACCCCTCTTTCCTCAGAAATCTTCCTAAAATATAGACAGACATCTCTGTCTTCTTAAACAGCTTATTCATTGTTTATGAAACCATAATTTATCCCCCCAAAAAACACTGTAATCCCCTTCATCTCCTCCTCAATTGGCATTGCTACTAGACACAAAGGAGAAATGCCTGGTAGATCTTCTCCATCTAATTTTGACCACCTTTTGCTCCTAAATTCAGTCACTGCTATCAGAGACAATGTGTTTGCCTTTTTAACTTCCATATTAGAATCTTTCTATATGTTTAGACCTGCCAGCTCTTAGTTTCCAGATAACCTAAATGTTAATGTATTTTACTTTCAAACGGTGACTGGGCAGGATAAGGATTGAGACACAAAGAACAATGCTCAACTTAATCTAAAAACATTCAACTGTTCATGAGATAAGGGATAAGTAGGTTCTGCTAC
>NW_024425370.1:0-1231 GCF_017311325.1 Ursus maritimus | reverse complement strand
CTCCTCCCTAGATTCCTACCTGAATGTAGCTCCCTTCGGGAGGAGGGGGCAGCAAGCAGAGAGAAGAGTTGAAATGGGAGAGCACGGCAGGGGAGAGGGAGGGAAGAAGGAGAGATGAAGGGAAGGAAGGTCAACCACCAGTTTTGATTTTGTGGTTCCTAGTGTGGATGACACAGAGGCGGTCTGTCAGCCCTTCTCACTTTCCAGAAAGTGAATGGAGACTGGATTGTTTGCCAGAGCTCGCTGACATTACGGTGACCACATTAACTCCAGGTAGGTGTAATCTGAGCGCTGAGCACGGGCCAGGCTCTTTTCACAAATAAGCTCCTTAACCCCCCACAGGCCCTGTGATCTAAGCTCCCATCCTACCCACAAGGAAACTGGGTCTCAGAGAGATGAAGTGACCTGCCCAGAGCTACACAGCACATAACTGGACCGGCTGTAATTCAAACCCAATTTCCCAAATTCCAAATGCCAGAGACTTGACTGCCACACTGTCCCACTCTCGAAGGAAATTGCTATTTATTAAGCTCCTGCTATATGCTGGGCGCTGTGTGAGGCATGAGGGATACAGGGATGAATAAGACAGAGCCATTCTATGGGCGGCTTGTCATGTATCATTTGCACTGGGAACCTCAAGGATATAGCCAACTTGTTCCCAACATCTAATATGAAGCGTGACCCACAGTGGGGTCTCAGTTGACGTTGGCTGAAGAAATGCACCTACATGTGCCCTTGGTTGCTTTCACTGATGGAGTCCCATGACTGCTGCCCATTTTAAAGCCAGCAAAATGGCGCGACCAGACTGAAAACCAGAGCTCCGGTGCGCTCACTGGAACCAGACTGAGACCAGGAGCTCCGGGAGCGTGCGGGGGCAGCTGGCGATGTTAGAAACACAAAGGACAGAGACTTGCAGGCCCTGGAAGTGAGGGCTGGGACACCAGGTGTGGGGCGCACATCCCGGGATGCTGCAGGGTTGAGCAGCACCAACAAAATAAGAGTTAAAGTGGCCAGAACATCAATGGAGAACGGCCCATGATCCCCTCTGTTCTGAGACAGAGGCTGAGATTCGGCCACTGCTGCTCTGACTCTCAGAAAATGCACAGGAAATCACCAGGGAAAGCTGCCAGAGAACAAAAGCCTGGAAATACTAGCTCACAGTGTGCCCCTCCCCCTCCCCCCATGCAGGCGACATGGAGATGCTACCCAAACAGGGTTGCCTGAGTATCAG
>NW_024425369.1:0-1231 GCF_017311325.1 Ursus maritimus | reverse complement strand
GAGTGACTTTGGATTTTGGAAAGCTAATATCCTTTGCACCCCCTTTGGGGACCCAGCTTACACCCAAGTGGGGTTATTCAATACTGCCAGAAATATTTAAAATTAAAACTCTGTACCCAGAGGGAAAGAAAGAAAGCCGATAATGTAGTTGGATAGGTGGCTCAGCCTAAATTGTCATTTAATTTAAAACCCAAATCTTTGAGGCAGTCCCAGCAAACTGTCCTTATCTTACATTGTAGCTTTTGCAAAACAAAAGTTAGTTTTAGAGGCGATTCGGAATTCACCTATTCCCTTACTAATCCCCAAACCTCTCCTGTTTATCTCAAAAAGACTTATTGAATATGCCTTAAAAAAAAAAAGTCCTGGGACACCTGGGTGTCTCAGTGAGTTAAGCATCTGCCTTTGGCTCAGGCCTTGATCCCAGGGTCCTGGGATTGAGTCCTGCATCTGGGCTCCCAGCAAAGCTGGGAGCCTGCTTTTCCCTCTGCATCTGCTGCTCCCCCTGCTTGTGCTCTCTCTCCCTCTCTGACAAATAATAGCTTAAAAAACAAACAAACAAAACCCCCAAAACCCTTCTTGGAAAAACTTAGATTCTCTGTCCCTTGAAGTTATACATCTTTCCACGTCTTTGAAATGTAAACACAGCCCACAATCCCCTGAGACTAGAGGCTGGAGAAAAGGGAAAGCGGCCACGTAAAAATACAAACTGCTAGAAGGGACCTTATGCCCAAAGGTCTAGCACAGTCTCCTTAAGATTAATTTCAGGGACAAATACACATCTTAACATCTCTACAAATATTAGTAACTATAGGGTTTTTGCACCCATCTATGTGTGTTTGTGTGTATGTGGAGAGAGAGAGAGAGTGAGAGAGTAATGTCAAATATTTTTCTACCTCTGGATGGTATTGTTGAAATTAATTTGTGAAAGAGCTCTATTTACTTGGTTTGAAGGCACGTGCTTGTAAGGATTGGACATTCTAAAACTCAAAGAAGAAGAAAGAAAGAAAGAAAGAAAGAAAGAAAGAAAGAAAGAAAGAAAGAGAAACTGGGGCAGTTGGTTAAGCGTCCGGCTCCTGATTTCAGCTCAGGTCTTGATCTCAAGGTTGTGAGAACAGCCCTGCCTCAGGTTCCTTGCGTGGAGCCTGCTTGGGAATCTCTCTCTCCCCCTCCCCCTGACTTTCCCCTACTTCCTCTCTACAAAAAAAAAAAAAAAAAAAAAAAAAAAAAAAAA
>NW_024425368.1:0-1232 GCF_017311325.1 Ursus maritimus | reverse complement strand
TCTCTCTCTTTTTCTCTCTGTCAAATAAATAAATAAATAAACCTTAAAAAAAAGATTTTGCTCTATGCTGAAATATTGCAAACGGACCTAACATTTTGAGAAGCTGCTAAGATTTCTTACTTTTCATCTCCACAGACTCTAACAAGATATTATTTCCTTACCCATGCTTCAATTATTGACCTTTGCTATGTGATAAATTGACTAACTGAGGCATCTGAGGATTGCTTGTCTGAGAAGATCTTTATTGCTCCTTTTCTTTTGTAGTATAATTTTGTGGGGTACAGAATTCTGGGTTGGTGATTTCTTCTCTCAACACTAAGTCTTTCACATTACTTTCTTTTTGCTTGCACAGTTTCTGAGGAGAAGTTGGATGCAATTCTTGTCTTCGCTCCTCTGTTGGTAAGGCATTTTACCTCTCTGGCTCCTTTCAGAACTTTGTCTTTGTCTTTGTTTTTCTGTAGTTTGGAAATGATGAGCTCAGGTATAGTACTTCTGTCATTTTTTCCTACTTGGTGTTCTCTGAACTTCCTGGATCTGTGGTTTGGTTTCTGACGTTAATTCAGAGGAAATTTTCAGTCATTATTGTTTCAAATATTTCTTGTTTTTTGTTTGTTCATTTGTTTGTTTCTCCTTCTGGTATTACCATTATGCCTATGTTATATTTTTTACAAAATATACACTTCTTGGATGTTCTGTTCTGAATTTTTTTTAAGCCTTTTCTCTCTTTCCTTTTCAGTTTTGGAAGTTTCTATTGAGATATCTTAAAACTTAAAAATTCTTTCCTTACTGTGTCCAGTAGGCAAATAAACCATTAAAGGCATTTTTAATTTCTGTTACATTAGCTTTTAATCATTTATTTTATTTTTTGCTTAGAATTTCCACCTCTCTGTTTACATTGCCCATCTGCTCTTGCGTTTTGTCTGCTTTATCTATTATAGCCCTTAGCATCTTAATCATAGTTGTTTTAAATTCCTGGTTTGATCATTCCAACATCTCTGCTGTATGTGAGTCTGGTTTGGATGCTTACTCTATCTTTTCGAACCATGTTTTTTTTGTCTTATACTATGTCCTGTAAATTTTTCTTGGTAGAGGGACATGCTATACTGGGTAAAAGGAACTGCTGTAAATAGGCCTTTAATAATGTGGTAGTAAGTTGTAGGGGAAGAGGAGACATTCTGCAGTCTTATGGTAACGTCTCAGGTTTTTAGCATGCCTGTATTTTTTTTTTTTTT
>NW_024425367.1:0-1232 GCF_017311325.1 Ursus maritimus | reverse complement strand
CTATCCACCTCCTCTCTGGTATCCATCCGTTTGTTCTCTATGTTAAGAGTTTGTATTTTGCTGTACCCATACTCAGGCAACCCTGTTGGGGTAGAGTTGCCCTGTCACCTGCGAGGGGGGATGATTGTGGGCAAGCTTTGAGCCAGTATTTCCAGGCTTTTGTTCCCTGGCGGCTTTCTCTGGCGGTCTGCTGTGCCTCTTCTGAGAGTCAGAGCAGCAGAGGCTGAATTGTCACAGAACAGAGGGATTGCGGCCTGTTCTCCATGGATGTTCTGGCCACTTTAACTCCATTACTGTTGGTGCTGCTCAACCCCATAGCGTCCCTGGATGTGTGCCCCACACCTGGTGTCCCTGCCCTCACTTCCAGGGCAGGCGCATCTCTGTCCTTTGTGTTTCTAAGGCCACGAGCCTCCAGCCGCCCCCTGGAGCTCGCAGATCTCCAGGTCTCAGTCTGGATCCTGTGAGCACACCAGGATTATGGAGTTTCCTGGGAAGCCTGGTGGCATGCCACCTCCTTCAGGGTCTCAGTCTGCTGTTTCCCGGGTGCCAACCTCGAGTCCGCCTGCTCCCCCATGCAGGTGGCCCACCAGACGCCAGCTGCCCCGCGGGCTCCCGGGACTCTGGGTCTGTCTATGCCCGGTGAGCACACCGGGATTCCAGAGTTCCGTGAGAAGCCTGGTGGCGGGCGCACCTGGTTCAGGGTCTCAGTCTGCTGTTTCCCGGGTTCTGACCATGAATCTGCCCGGTCCCCTGTGCAGGTGGCCTGCCAGCCTCCAGCGGACCCGCATGCACTCCAGGAGCTCCCAATCTCATTCTGGATCCCATGAGCACACTGGGATTCCTGTGTTCCATGAGATGCCTGGTGGTGTGCTCTCTGGGCTCACCAGTCTCAGTCCACTCTCTAGGGGTGCCTTCTTTGAGTCTGCCTGCTCCCCTGTGCAGGTGGCTGCTACTTCCTGGCGCCCGAACGTGGCGGCTCCCTCCCCCTTCTTTTTATCTTCCAGTATCTGTGCCAGGATTCAGGACTCCCCGCTTCCTACCTCAATACTCAGCGCTGGAGATATTCATTTGTAGAGATCCAGATATATCTTCCTGCCTCTCAGGCTGATTCTGTGGTTGTTTAGGCTGGTCTGCTACCTATCCAGCTGGACTCGGGGGACCTGCTGAAAAAGGGGTCCCCTACTCCTCCGCCATCTTAACTCCTCTCTTGTACCTGAAATAGTATTTAAAAA
>NW_024425366.1:0-1232 GCF_017311325.1 Ursus maritimus | reverse complement strand
AGGAACTACTCAGTATTCATTTCGACTCAGAGAAGTAGCACCCACAATAGTAGTAGTTTAACAGAGGAGGAATCTGAGGCACAGGAAGATAGGCAGTTGGATTTGAGTCCAGGAAGCCTGGCCCAGAGCCCATGCTCTTCACCCCTGTGCTGTGTTACCTCTACCGCAAGCCCTCGGGTGATACCTGATTTCATAATCTTCACAACTGCTTTCCCAGTTAATGAGATGATTATCGGGAAAGTTGTAAATAAAACTTTGTTTGTCCTTCCCTGAAAGCTCATCATCTCTTCACTTTCCTAAATAACAGGCTTCAATTTTTACTTTTGTCTGCATAAGTCGTTTTTAATTATACCTCCCCTTGTTATATTGAAAGCAGATTGTGAGAAAATGAGAAAACTTCGGGCTAAGAGTTGTCAGGATTCCTTCCTATCGCTCGGCTGTGACGTGCCCCATTCTGCACCGCATCCCCCTCTTAACGATAAGGCCACCGAGCTCCTCATTTCAGGCTGACTGTGGGGGAGAGCCTACCCCACGCACTAAGGCTTGGGTGGTTCCTGGGGCCGTGGTCTCCCCCACTCACCCTCATTCTCTCTTGGCCACATGTCTCATGGCCCAGGCCTTGAACTGTTGGGCACCCTACATCATTGAAGGTTCCCCAGCTCAGGGAGATACAGGGGAGGTAGCAGAGGTTGTCTGATGTTCCCGGAAACACCCTCAGCCTTATCACTGGGTATCAGATGGCCTCTGTGGAGCCAGGAAGCAGAGCCTGCACGGGTTCCCTCTCACCAGGGGAGTCACTGTGTGGATGGTGTCACTCATGGATACCACAGTTTCGGAGAAAGCAGAACCCACCTCTATCTCCTTGAAAGCAGGTCATGTCACCTGCTACCCTCCCCCCATGTGTACCATCAGCATGTTTCCCCAGTGTCCCTAGCTCGGTGCTTTGCCAGTGGGACATCAGAGGAACCTGACCTGATGGAGTTCTGGAGTCACTGTGATGCAGGATCTGATACTGCACAGAGTCAATCCTGAGAGGACCAGGCATTTCTGTGTCTGCACCATGAATCAATTACTGGGTTGTGAACTCTAGCCCCACCCTACTTGTCACAGCTAGCCTGTGGAGGTTGCTAACCTATTTGTCTTCAGTTTTCCCATCCTCAGCAAACTGAGGGTAAAATACCCACCTCTACCATTCCTGGATTGTGGTCAGAATGAAATTTATCGTGACAGTG
>NW_024425365.1:0-1233 GCF_017311325.1 Ursus maritimus | reverse complement strand
CAGCCGACTCAGCACCGCCCCTGCGCCAAGCCGGCCGGCCAGGTAGGGGGCTCCCCAGTCCGGGGCTGCAAAAGCCGGGATAGGGGCGCGGGGTGAGGGAAGCCGAGGGTGTGGGGATGCTGCCTGGGACCTGGAACTCCCCCAGTGTCTCTCAGCGCTTTCCCGATCTTTAGTTTAACGAAGTTGTAAACAGATCGGTTGTTGGGCATTGGGGAAAGTGGGATGGAAGAGCCCAAACTTGGATTTCCGGGTGTCTGCGTGTGTCTGTCTCTGTGTATGTGCTAACCCTAGCTAAAGTCCAGTGCTCTCTAAAAAAGCTAGAGGTCTGTGCTCTTCGGTGTCTGTAGGTCCGTCCCATCTGAATTCTTCTGATTTTCTACCCCCATATCACTTTCTATTTCTCTGCAGCGTCCATCGATCGCCCTGGTGGGAGCTTAGAAGGCGGCAGGCGAAGAGGGGTAGGAGGGGGGAGACCCGAGGAGAAGCAGAGGGGGTGGCAGGCGAGGGGATCTGCTGAGCCGGCTCTGCACCCGGTCCTAGGAGGGCTCACCGAAGGGAGGGGAGGCCAGGGTGAACCCCGAAATGATGGCCCGGTCCGCTAGAACAGCACTGCATTAAGGCACCTCCGGGCAGGAAGAAATACCAGTCCTCCCCCCACCCCATCTCTCGGCAAAAAGCTGTACCCAGGGCCGCAGGCGAGGGGGATTCCAAACTGAGTAAAAAGCAGTGTGGAGTGGAAAGTAAGGAGAAGCAAAGTCACAGATCTCTCCACCTGCTGGCTTTGAAGCCCCTCCCCCTGAGCGTGGGGGAGCTGTGCACTCCGGTGGGGGGGCCGCTTGGGTCCCCCCCCCCCCTCCTCTCCCGCTGCTTCCCACCCCCGGCCCTCTCCTGGTCTCTCACCCCTGCGCCCTGCTTCCACCATGACGGTGATGTCTGGAGAGAACGTGGACGAGGCTTCGGCCGCCCCGGGCCACCCCCAGGATGGCAGCTACCCTCGGCCGGCGGAGCACGACGACCACGAGTGCTGCGAGCGCGTGGTGATCAACATCTCCGGGCTGCGCTTCGAAACGCAACTCAAGACCCTGGCGCAGTTCCCCAACACGCTGCTGGGCAACCCTAAGAAACGCATGCGCTACTTCGACCCCCTGAGGAACGAGTACTTCTTCGACCGCAACCGGCCCAGCTTCGACGCCATCCTCTACTACTACCAGTCCGGGGGCCGCCTGCGGAGGC